>NW_016907991.1:77374-86439 GCF_001483705.2 Eufriesea mexicana
TACACTATTTAATCCTCTTGTTTGTTTTATCAAATATTTCTCGTTGTAACCATGAAATCGATAGCACGCAATTAGTTTGCATTCGCTACGGGTCAAACCGAAAGCAAATAAAAGTTCTGACGTGATTTAGATCTCTTTTTTACCTTTTTTTTTTTTTATTTTCTCGCCATTCACGCTCGTTCAGAAAACAACTCTGCACCATATGAAACAATCGTAATGCACTGTCACTGTTTGCAAATAAAACAACGCAAAAAGCGCGGAAGTTGAAACGCGGATGTAGAAAATCGAACGCGTAAATAAATTCTAACAATTACACGACTGCGCGAATATTCCCATGGTCATCGGTGTGTTCCCCCTTCCTTATACTCTTGTTCGCAAATAATTCGATCCATCTGGCGAAAAGTTATCATAGTCCGCGTGCAGAGAGGTGCAATAACGCTTAGCAGATAGGCAAACATATGGTGGCAGGTTATTTCAATTTAGCTAAGAGAATCGTGAGCGGCATACCTAACGTCTTCGTGCTCCAAGACTAGTGCTTGCATCAACGCAGCAAATTTCAAATTTTACTTAACCCACATAATTCCGTTCTTGATACTCGGATGTACCAAGCAACTTCGCTCGCACCTCCAAGCTTGTTCTTACAATCGAATTGCTTCACACGTTTTGTTAATTAAAATCTCTTATCTAAGAATCTGCCATGAAAATCCCCCACGATCCTATCGGGTTCATTCGTCACGACGAAACCAAAGGTACGGACATATTGTTAGAGTAGCAATTTTCATCTTCCGCAACATTTTCGTAACTGTAATAATCGTAATTATACTTTGGACGTAAAATTTGTCTGTCCTTAACCCTTTCACTCCTGAGTTACGAAGAGAGTAGCAAACACCCTGTCCTGAATTAATTTAACAAATTTCATTTTGGTTTAAACCTAATAAAAATTTAATCGAAATATAATATCACGCGTTATAAGCTTACCCGAGGTGATGAAGATGAATACAGAAGTACAGAAGTCGCTAAATATTTTATTTGCAAACCCTGGCAGCAGAGGAAAAATCTTGGGCCAAGGGAGCGCGGGCCACGTGCACACAGACGCGAAATACATAGTCTGGCAATTTCTTCGACAGAGGGCAAAATAATGCAGGGATTGTATTGAAAAAAATTTCTCTCTTATCCTAAGAGATAGCAGGACACGTCGGAACAGTTGGATCGCGTTCAGAAGGAATTTTCCAAGCTCTAACAGCTTTGAAATCCGTGGACGTTGTATCGCGTCCTCAGTCCGGCAGTCATGTTGTAGCGTGACGTCATACGTCGTCCGCAGGAGTGAAAGGGTTAATTATGTTCAAGATCGATTAATTCGAAACTCGTTCCACCCTCGATTTTGTTAAATTTATGGTACGAGGTGCGAAGAAAGTACTTTGCCTCTTCGATCTGTTATAATGCAGGATAAGGTGAGTCGCATGAATCAGTGGTTCTCGACCTATGGTACTCGTACCATTGATGGTACGTGAGCTGAACCAAATTATCCTACGTCTGCAGGAGTGATAGGGTTAATCGCGATCTCTCTTTTAATCCGAAACACGTGGACCCGAGGAAGTCGGAAATTTATACGGATTTCTTATTTACATTTGGCGTTACCGATTTATAATTCCCGCTGTCGAAGTCGTAAAGATCCAGCCAATCCTTGTCGTCTGGGTATTCGCAGGAAGAAAAGGAAAAGAGGGTGGAAAGAATCTAACGAGTCGCACAATGAAGCTGTCACCGCAGCAAGAGAAACTATTCCGCCTCTCGAGCAATTAAGGCGGCCGTATTAAATAGACGAGCGACTTTTCTCTTCGACATGGCCGCTGTCATTTGCATAAGTCCCGTTCTGGCTGTGGCACGATTTAAAGAGACGAGAGATAGCCGGTTTATCAGCGGAACGACGCAGAATCTCGCGTGGTAACGGCTTCAATTATTCGATGGCGATGGCGACGTGGCCGTCGAAATTTCACGAGTGGACAACGCTGAAAGAGACACCCTTCTTCGTCCACGTTATCGTTCTCTAACTGTTTTCTCGCTGTATAGTACTCCTCTATCCTGTTCGGCTTTTCTTATTCCTCTGTCTTCCTTTTTTCCGTTCGTCTTCTCGTCGCCTACTCTTTATGCTACTTTTCGTCGCGACGTCGGCTCTCTGGGGTGGTGTCGAAATATAAGGCGCCGCCAACATCTTCCCTCTATCCTCCGGGGTGAAATTCTCTCCTTCGTCACCCTCGTTTTCCCTTTTCTCCTACCTTTCTTTTTCCTTCCCACGCTTTCCTTTTTCTCCGCTTGCAACCGACCCCGTATAATTAATGGTCCCGCGATCCTCTTCTCCTCGCCTTTTTCCAGTAATTGCATCCACCGAGGGAGATTCGTCTCTTTATTGCGTCGGGAAGGACGCATTATGCCCGACCGTTATCATATTGTCTCAAGAGCACCAGCGAAGAATTGTGTTCCTGGTGGCAGTTTTTCAGGTACACGTTACAGGTTGATAGACGAGGCCAAAAGTCGAATTCAAGCAGAGCTTTTCTTCGTACGTTCGCTGAATCCTCGTGTCATAAGTACTTGGATATGATATTTCCTTGGTGAACGTTTCGTAAGCTTCCTTTAATTTTTCTGTCTTCTTACACGCGTGAAAGGGAAAATTTTTTACTCGCTTTTCATCTTCTTCTCTCGAATTCTGATATATTTTTGAACTTATAGGTTCCAAATTTTTTAACTCGCGTGAAAGGGAAAATTTTTGATTTGCTTCTCATCTCCTAGTTTCCAATTATGATATACTTTTTAATTTGTAAGTTCCAAATTTTTTAACTCACTTGAGAGGAAAAATTTTGACTCGCTTTTTATCTTTTCTTCTCGAATTGTGATATATTTTTTAATTTTTAAATTCCAAATTTTTCAACTCGCGTGAAAGGGAAAATTTTTTATTCGCTTTTCATCTTCTTCTCTCCAATTATGATATATTATTTAATTTATGAATTCCAAATTTTTTAACTCGCGTGAAAGCGATGCTTTATAGCATAGGCTACTATGGCGGCCATAGTTCAGACACTCGCCACCAGAGGGAATCCTGGAATACTGAGTTCCTCGCAAGTGTCCCCTGATTCCATATCCGACCATAGGAGTTCCATAGTGTCCTCCGATCCCCCGATTCCATCTATACAAATTCCAGGCATTTCTATAGTTTCTCGTCTATGGCAGGGGTCTGTTAGGTAGCCTTACCAAAACGCTTCCCTTCCTTTTCCTTTCGTCCCTTACAGTGCTACCTTACCGAGGAGGCTATACACTATTGCATTCAGGATACCACGTCGACTTGAAGTGAGAGAGGACTTCCTTATTACAATGTACAGTTTTAATTTATTTGCATCATTAAGTGGAATAATCCGCACGCGATAACTGTTGCTTATCTATTTTAAGTTTACTAACCGTACAGCTATATGAAAAAATTAACATTTATATCGTAACATTATATAAAATGATTTCATTTAAAAATGTATAGAATTTTTTGATGAAATATACATAGCAGTTTATAGCATTATAGAATACCGTTAGAGGAGTTTATGGTACACTCGTTACCTTGGCATTGGTAATGTATGAAAATATCGAAAATTCACGAGTATAACTGTTTATTGTAATTTAAATGTTCTAATTAATCTCGACATTGGCGGTCACTGATTACTGTAATGACGTCAGAGGCGAGTTTAGGTCACCCGTACAGTAGCCAACATGTGAATCCAACGCAATGCGGATCAAATGGCAGTAAACTAAAATACTCCTGGAAAATTTCTAACGATATTTACCGTCGTTTCGTTGAATCGCACCCCAAACGCGAATCATTCTTTATTGAAAGCGTTCAACGCGTATATCTAAAATGCGTGCAAAAATTATTCGCCAAACTATTTACAAAGAGACTTTATATCTGTGCATCAAAAACAAAAGCAAACTGTCTGCAAAAATACGATATACAATATAAGTAACATATACAATAGAACACAGCAATCAAGCGTATCATAAATTCAATAATATTAATAACGATAATAATAATAAGAAAATCAATACGAAATAATTCGTCCTGTTAAAATACATTCGCATAAAATACAATATGTATACTCTTCGCGCAAATCAGGATTCCTACAATAGCATGCATAAATCCAGAAGCAAAATTTCGAATGGAAAATATTTGCGAAAAGGACACGAAAAATCGCGTCGATTGTTAATACAACGTGCATGAAAATAACAAAAATTGCACCAATTTAATAACAACACAGATAGCACAACTATCGAAACGACACGATTACTGTTAATTAAAACCTGACCAAATTATATCTATAATGACCAAACAGCGAGCGAATCCCGAACGCGTTGGCGAACGGGCTGAGGGTATTAAAAAGGATGTAATATTATCCCAGGGATTAAAGAGACGCGCTAATCCCCTGGAAGGTACACGCTGGGACGCGTGCATTTTTTCATCATCGTTTTCCCCCCGTTTTCCCATGTTTCGTTCAATCCACGGCGTTTCCTTACCCGCGGGACGCGCGCGCCGATTTTTATCGCGACTTCGGTATTACCGGAATCCTCTTCGACTTGCCGATGTGTAAAATCCTCTCCGCGAATATTTCGCCAGGTTATCCGACACCTGTTCCGACTTATCGATATAAATCCGTCTCGCTGGCCCGGCCCAGCCCGCATCGACCGTCCGCAAGGGTTGAAGATGATTTTTCTCCGCGATAAGCCGAGTTCAGGGTGCAAAACACCGGGACTCGCGGTTTTCTCGGGGTCTTTGCAATTTATATAGGAAACGGGATTATCGAGGAAGATCGGCGTGACGCGTAATTAGTTCGGTTGCATCGAGGGGAAATGAAATGAATAAATCAGAGCTTTTCGACGGTTATACCAATGACGGTTGTATGTTGATCAGCAAGCAGATATCGCTAATTGCTTTTCACGCCGCTGGACCAGGGGCGGAGGAATATTCGTTCTGGTTCGACGACACGCGGGAGCAAATAAAAATCCGAAAACGCGGAATTTGCCTTTCCGATGGCGCAAGATTTATGGAAACAAACGGTCTACCATTCGTTGGCGCACTGTCGCTTCTCATTTCTACCCTTTTTCCCTGCTTTCTGAAAAAATTCTTCTCTATTTTTCCCCTGGCGGTTTTTAATTCTTCCACCTAGACCACCCTTCGCTCCGCTGGTTGCGCGTTATTTTCGCCAGGGATGCGTTCCCTTTATGGGAGCACCAGTCGCGCATAATAAATCACGGATAAGCTGGAAACTCATTCGTCTTTCGCGAAAACACCTTTTCGTCGTATTAACCATTCGAGAATTACAAGCGAAACGGCCCGTCATTTATCACGCTATAACCTCCCGTTGTTCATAGGTTCGGTATAGCTGTGTTTGTTCCGTTGATGCATTCATCCTTCCGTTGTTCATTACACCAGCCCTGGTGTTCCTTGCGGCAGAGTTTCGTTTCTGGCGGCAAATATTTTCGAGGAAGAAACTCGAACGATAAATGGGAGAACGGTGGAGTCCTAACGTGATCCAGGAATTTTTATAAATATCTTTATAGGATTATTGCTAGATTAATTAGAAACGAGAAATATTCATATACATAAGTGGAGAAACCCTCAACAGAGTTAACGCGAAATAAGTTATAATTAAGGAGAATAAGGAAGAAAATAACTTGAGTATAGTATTTATAATTATTATATTAATTATATTATATATTACATTAATGTAGGGTTACTGCTAGATTAACCCTTTGCACTCGGTGTTCTTTTCGTTACAGAACATAGTAATTCGAAAACTCTCTGTCATAAAGTCGACAATATTTTCAAAACGGTAAATAAGAGGTGCAAATTAATTGTAAGACGTAGAATTATTTTACCTGGATGTTCCACGCATTGTTGGGCAATTTTCAATTCGAGATATTAATTAATAACGATGCTTAGAATTTGATTAAATGGTGACAGAGAGTCGCCTCTCGAGTGCAAAGGGTTAATCCTATTGAGATCTGACAGAGATCTGTTCGTCTAATAAACAATGACTCCTTTTTAACACTAGATTTACGGAAACCTTCAATTTGACGAAAGGGTTGCTCCAATTATACGATGGTAACAGATTTAGTTAACTTATATTAAGACTGTTAATATAATATATAATTGTTCTTAATTTGATAAAATTTCGAAGCTCGATATTAATTAATATATCAAATTTAAAATAACGTAACAGTGTGCGAGATATCGAAATTAAATAATTCTACGTGTTAATTATACATACGATTTCTTATTTACTGCTTAAAGAATATCATCAGCCTTATGGCAGAAAATTTGTCAACTCCAGCCCTTCTTTAGCGAAAAAATCGTCGAGCACGAAGGGTTAAGTTGCAATTCTCAGCGCCTGTAAATAACATCCTGCCCCGGTGGATCGCTTTGTATTCAAACTGTAACCCCGAACGCGTTAAGCCGTGCAAACTGTCTGTGATAGCTGAGAGTCGATTCCAGGGACGTCTCTCGTTAGAAGAGGTTAATAACCATGCTTGACACTGTTTCCGTGATTCGCGCAATCCTCAGCTATGCGAAGAAACGGACGCAGGGCGCACTGATAGCATCTTGTTGGGCGCATTAACGCTGTACGTTCTCAGTACGTGACGATACAGCGAGCATCTTGGCACGCACACGCGCCAGCATCTCGCGTGTACGCACGCGAGCAGCCTGGCACAAACACGAAGCAAGTCGGAGAGAGAGTCAATGCACCGAGTAGCTGGATCAATGAGGCTGATTACTCAGCTCGATTCTCTCGTAGACGCGAGCCAGACCGAGGCAAGAGCCTCTGCTCTGCTGGTTGCTTACTTTCCGGATGGGGTCGCCGGGAGTCGTCGGAGAATTAAATCGTGACGAATTGAAAACGCTTCAATTACGGGACAGGGACGTACGTTTTCAAGTGCAAGGCTCCTGCCAGTTGCAGAGCCGCATCGGTGAAAGGGACTTATGCACCGATGAAGGTGGCCTCGCGTGCTTTGCTGCCTCGGTTCCAGATCTCTCTGTCTGTAGGTCCAGAGGAGTTGTTCGTTATCCAGGCTTCTTCGCCGATTTATGGCGCGTCCTGAAAACGCCGATCAATCGAGGGATATGTGATACAGGTGACAGGGGTCAGAGACATTTGCTATTTTCGAGGCGTGGAATACAGCACCCGTGTCATTTGACGGTACAGTCTCTAGGCGGTACACGATTTCTAGTTATTCTTAGGGATTAACACGTTGAGTGCTACGTCAGTCCCTGGGGACTGAGAGTGAACTTTCCGTTCAGGTGGCGTCAATCCCTAGGGACTAACAGTAGATTTTTCGTTTGAACGGCGTGGATTTTAGGGCCTGACAGCGAACTTTTCGTTTGGTCGACATCGGTGCGTGAGACTGGCATTGTCAAGGGTTAAATTATCAATGACAATTAATATATTGTAAAAATTGAATTCCCTCTGCTAAAGTAAATCTTTACACTTCCGTGGCTTTTTTCGACTGATCGTCTCTTGGTGATCGCCTTTTTGCCTTTCTGGCATTCCCCACCTCGTTATCTTCTGTTCATAATTTGTATATTTGTGCAGTGGCTGTACCATTCTCACAATCCAAACGACAAAGTGAAACAAAGTAATCTTCCTCTCATACTCTTCAGTATACTTCAGTGCTCGGCATCAAATGCTCACTCGCTGCCGCCTGAGCGGAAAGTATAGCAAAATCAGTGCCGCACTCAACGTGTTAACTAGGTTTTCCAAGTGTCTATGACGATGGTAATTATCTGGTAGTGAACTGAGAATGACTTTAGTCCCTCTCCGAATTATCTTTGTCACTTAGGATTGGTGACAGTGGTGAGAGGCCAAACGGCGCGAGGGAACAGGAGTTAGGTGATTTCTGGGGTACTTGTTGGAAGTTTGATTGGTAGTAAGGTGTAGTGGTCGATATAGCGGCGTTCTAACCATCTTGAGATTAGTTATGGACCCGTTGCATCGATTCGAGATAATTGTGTTCAGTGGGGCTGAGAAAGTTGATGGGATGGTGTACGTGGTATTTGACTGAGAGTTTCATTGGTGTCGAGGCGCGAGTTCATGAAGCTAATTGACCGACGATGAGATCCATTTGGGCGGAGTATCTTGTGTTGGTCCTGGAAGAGATCGAACTTTTACAGTATAGAAATATGTACAAACACGAAACAGATTATTAGATTCTAGCTATAATTAATGTTGAACGTCTTTATTTTCTGAAGTTGATACGACTGGGTTTTCAGAGAGAGGGTTGTTGTGTAGAGAAAAGATATTAAGAGAAGAACACCTTTTTTACAATTGAGTACTCAAAGAAACCAAAGATATATAATTTCGTTCTTCATTTATCATTTATTGTTTTATTTAAATTTTTACACCTTACACCTTTCTACAAATGCATGAATGGCACTTGAATAAGTAAACTGAATAGAAGGGCGCAGTGTCAAAAATTTTCTCATAACCTCAACAATTAAGATAAATTTTTAATTATGAAAATATAATATTTGTTTTAGAAATAACGATTAACTCCTATCCACGTTCGAGTGAAGTTGTAATTGAGTAGTAATAGTAAAAATAGGTGAGAGCATATGATTGCGAGAAATTAATTAGATTTATATTTAATATTTGTGTTTGATCATTTTTTGTAATTAAATAAAGAATTGTTCTTATTGTTATTGATATTTCATCCACCATTAACGGTATGTTAATTCATCGGGACACGCTGTAATTAAAAGTGTCCCACCATTTTGATGCACCGTAATGCATGCTAGGACATTTTTAGTCTCACCTCGAAATACTGCAATAGTTGCACGCGCATAGGTTTATATTTCGTCTTATTTACGTAAAGCAGTTGGTAATACCTTCGACAAATGTTATAAATGTATTCGCTCGTGTTGGCAACATTCAACGTGCCAGTACAGGTTCATCGATTGTTGCAAACGGAAGGTTTATTGCATTAAGCTTTTACATTTCGTGATTCCTTTATTAGTAAAAATATACCAATTTTGTTTCATT
>NW_016907991.1:93432-126473 GCF_001483705.2 Eufriesea mexicana
TAATTAGAAACGAGAAATATTCATATACATAAGTGGAGAAACCCTCAACAGAGTTAACGCGAAATAAGTTATAATTAAGGAGAATAAGGAAGAAAATAACTTGAGTATAGTATTTATAATTATTATATTAATTATATTATATATTACATTAATGTAGGGTTACTGCTAGATTAACCCTTTGCACTCGGTGTTCTTTTCGTTACAGAACATAGTAATTCGAAAACTCTCTGTCATAAAGTCGACAATATTTTCAAAACGGTAAATAAGAGGTGCAAATTAATTGTAAGACGTAGAATTATTTTACCTGGATGTTCCACGCATTGTTGGGCAATTTTCAATTCGAGATATTAATTAATAATGATGCTTAGAATTTGATTAAATGGTGACAGAGAGTCGCCTCTCGAGTGCAAAGGGTTAATCCTATTGAGATCTGACAGAGATCTGTTCGTCTAATAAACAATGACTCCTTTTTAACACTAGATTTACGGAAACCTTCAATTTGACGAAAGGGTTGCTCCAATTATACGATGGTAACAGATTTAGTTAACTTATATTAAGACTGTTAATATAATATATAATTGTTCTTAAATTAAACTAATCGTTAAAACAAAAGGCACGTGGTTTCCTTTACCTGTCAATTGACAGGTGTCCTTAGAAATAGGTATACAGATAGCCTCCGTAAATCTAGTGTTGATAACAAAACAGATTTATCTATCTAAAATATTACACTAGGTTCCTCTCAACTTTAACTCTCAAACAGATAATCCTCTATAGATGAACTATCACTTACTCGATTTTAATTAAATTGAATAACATTTGTCCGTTCTTCATAGATAACTTCGACAAATATTCCATTTGTAGTCAAGAGTCTGTTGAATAAATAAGCGATAAGTATCTTCGAGCAAAGTGGTTCTTCTATTAGATTCATGTGTCATTTAAGTAATCAAAGTCTTTAAGTATTCCCAAGTATTAAGTATATTAATATTTAATATTAATATTCTAATAATAAAGAAGCAAACAATATTAAGTATTCTAAACTGACTTTTCTATTTTAGATGTGATTTTCTGTCGGGATATAATAAAGTTACTAATTATCGAACTATTCTGAATTTCAATTTCTCGGACAATCAACCGTCCGTATAACAAAAATTCGCATAGTCGACGTGCTTGCCATTTTCTCTTAATATAATACTATTTCCTTTGTTAACGTCCTTCGTTGCTCGCAATACCACATTTATTTCCAGCGATTTATCCCGGTTTGATAATTGATTTTTTATTATCGTAGTTTTCGAACCGATTTCTCGTTGTTCGTGAGAAAATTCAATTAAGTTAGGTTAGTTTCGCTTTGTTAACGGAAACTGTGTTTTTTAATTTAGCTGTAGCCTCGCGTTTAAGTATATATACACAATTATACGTAATATATACAATTATATTATAATTGCATTGTATATATTATATTGCATATTATATTGCAGTCTATGTTATAAACCAATCGTGATTATATGTATGAAATTTTTGATGATTATTATTCACGTACTCATCGCGCATTTTAGATCTGTAATTGCATCGGTAATTAGGGTTTTTAATAATACATTAATTCTTCCTGGCGCCGTATAAGTGGAGGTACACGTGTTTGCGTTTAATTTTCGAATTATGTTCAAATACCGTTTCCTGTGCGTAACAAGTACACGATTACAGTGTTCGCAACACTGATCGCAATTAAGAAGCCGACTTGGGTATTCTCGTTTAAATTATTCGATTCGTTAAGCAGGTAAAATTATTCGCGGCCAAGGAAAACGTAATTTTGCGTATATATGTCCTCGAAGATTCTCATCTATCTTCCCTCTGTTCGCAGAAATAAATTTTCCGCGATCACATTGGTATTACCATGCGGATTTTTGCATTTGCACAGTGATTTGTCCTCATCGACTGTGACTCCCTTATGCATTTCTGTCCGAACGTGCGGAAAAATTCCGGAAATTCAACGCGCAGGGAGCTTCGTCCGTTTCCTGACAAAGGATATAATTCTCCTCGAGTATTTCCAGCCTTGTAAATATTTGCGCGGAAAATGTAATTTTGTAAGTTCCATCGCATGAAATTTCTCGCTGAGGTAACAGGGTTCAGAAGAATATTGCGCCGTTTATTAATTATTCGGCACAGTTTTGCGAGAGGAATAGCAATGAACGAAGTATTATATCGTCGTGGTGATTATCATTTTGCAAATGACATTTATTGCATTTCCATATATTCGTCAGCCGGGAATGAAACTAGTAATGGGATACGCGTTACATTCGTTACGAAATCGTTCGATATATCCGACACAGGCAAATATCTCGAGTGTTTTAATTAATTTTCGATATCTCTCGCCTTTCGAGGTGTACGGCAAAGTCGGTACGGAAGAAAAATTGAATTATCTTAAGCTATGGAAATATTCAAATCCAGCTCCTCGTAGACTTTCCTAGCCCCTGCATAGCGTATTCGGAAATCGATCTCATTAAACGTAACGTATTCCATAATTTTACATAATTCATCCTACATTCTGTAAGACCGCGAAATGATATTCAAAATACTAACTTTGTTCGAATTCGAGGTTCGCGAAAATTTTAAAAGATAATTTCGCAATTCGAGGTAAACTCGCGTAGCGACAATTTCCTTTGAATCGATAATTAATCAGTCAGCTGTGTTTCACGACTATATTCGTCATGGAGAAATGGCAGCATTTTGTGTCACGATGACTATATCCGTCATGGAAAAATTGCAGCATTTTGTGTCACGATGACTATATCTATCATGGAGAATTGACAGTATTTTGCATCAAGGCGACTATATCCATCATAAAGAAATTGCAGTATTTTGTGTCATGATGACTATATTCGTCATGGAGAAATGGCAGTGCTTTGTGTTATGACGACTGTATCCGTCATGTCGAATTGACAGTATTTTGTGTCATGGCGATTATATCCGTCATAAAGAAACTGCAGTATTTTGTGTCACAACGACTATATCCATCATGGAGAATTGGCAGTATTTTGCGCCAAGGCGACTATATCCATCGTGGAGAATTAACAGTATTTTCTGTCAAGGCAACTATATCCATCATAAAGAAATTGCAGTATTTTATGTCAAGGCGACTATATCCATTATAAAGAAATTGCAGTATTTTGTGTCATGTCGACTATATTCGTCATAAAAAAATTGCAGTGTTTTGTGTCATGACGACTATATCCGTCATGGAGAATTGACAGTATTTTGTGTCACGAGGGCTATATCCGTCATGGAGAAATGGCAATATTTTGTGTCACGATGACTATATCCGTCATGGAGAAGTGGCAATATTTATTGTCACGACGACTATATCCGTCATAAAGAAATGGCAATATTTTGTGTCACGACAACTATACTTGTCATCGCTTGATTCCCGCGACACACATACATGCGCGCTCTGAAAAGAGATCTCCACAGCTAACTGGTTAATCGATCAGTCGCTGTTTCTCGATATAATTCGAAAATATTTATTCTACAAGATATCCAGTCGCGCATTTTCAAGGAACGAAACAATGGCGTTCCACATATGTCACGAGATCCAAATTATCTCCAGCACGTCAGTGCAGCGCTGTTTTATTTATTTCGACATTTGCACGCAACTCTTGCATGCATAACACGCCTGAAATTACATTTTCCGGAGTTTACAAAAATTCGATATCCTGCGACAGGAACATATGCAGAACTTCATCAAAAACTGGCATACGCATAAACTCGCGGAGCTTTGTAGCTACCTACGTTATTCACCTATATGACGTGGCAACCAATGCTCAACGGAGAAACTGGATAAGGAAAGTCACCTAATGACTAACAAGCTACGAAACTCCAACACACCTTTGGTCCTCCAATAATATTCCTCTATAAACCAACAATCATCGTCAGATTTGATGATCACCGGTTGAAAATCACGCTGGAATACTCATCTTCGATTAACACTCATCCCTAGACCCTCTTCAATCTCACTTCGGGACGCATATTCCCAGAAGGAACGACTGCATTCAGCTCTCGCCTAATCTCCACGTTCCTCGTCTAATCTCCTTCCAACAAACGTTGTTAGAATCCAGGCGAACGTTCAAGAAATTCGCAAATCGTTATCTTATCTTTATCGGTAAGTGTGCCAACGTTACGGATTCGTATCACGAGGCACGCAATGGCTAACAAAGAAACTCGGTCGCGGAAGTTGTTAGCACACAGAGTATTTAATTTCGCAGTGAAAATATAGTTTATCTCAGATATGATCGACTTATGTTTACACACGTGTATCCGTCTGAATAGCATGGTAAACCGATCGGGAAGAAGCAAACCGATCGAGCAAGTATACACTAGTCACGTGACAGTGTGTAAATAGATTTACTTCTATTGGGATTATGTGTAAAAGAAATAACTATCCTTATATTATAATTTTCTTTATTTCTCTCTTAAGGAAGGTATATCTGACTGTTCTCGTAGAGAGTCAAAACCAGAGTGAAGAAAAAGAACCATGTGACTCTTATCCAACACGAACCTTCCCGGCGCATAGCTTAAAGATACATGTAGGGATCGGTTTGGGTGGATCGGCTAAAATAGCGCTGTTTTACTTCTTAATGGAATAGAATAAGCTTATACGTAGATTGACGGCTATGAAACAAGAGGGATTCGCTATGGGCACGTTCGACTTTGACTTCTTATTCGCATACTGACACGCTATTAGCAACTTCCTAAAGACTCTTGGAGACCGTGGAGACTGTAGCTGCCCGCGCCCTTGCACCCTTATTTAAAGCATTCTTACCCAGGCTTTCCTTTCCAATCATGCCCCTTTTCCAAGCAACCTCGGTGGGCCAGGTACTTCAACCACTCTGGACGCATCCCTATACTTTCACTCGACCCTACCATAAACATTTGCAGTTAATTCGCTTGCACAGGGTCTCTTTTAACCTAAGCCCAAACACACTTGGCATTCCTTCAGGGCCGTTCTTATTCCAATCCCACACACATCTATTTCTCTTGATAGATTAATTTTTGTCTATTCGATACGTTCAGACGTATCTTATTTTCAACAACTTCTTATACAATAAACATAACACACGTATACATGTGTATTCGAACAAAGAATATCCAAAGTCCTCGTACACCTTCGTTCTTCGAATTGTCCAGTAAACCTGTAATCAGTGCGTTAAATACGAGAACCACCGATTGAGCGTGGCTTTTGTATACTCATCTCCAATTAGCTTCGTCCCTGAGCTCCCTCTAATCGGCCGTCAGGTTATATCCTGAGGTTTCCGCAGCAAAATTCTGGGAACGAATTGTGGTATTCGTCAGGAAATATGCAGGAGACATGTCATCGTCCGAAATTATAGCCAGGATTCGAATTCCTGAGCATCCGGATGAGTACTTGCCCACTGCCCTGTGAGCGAGCCGAGAGGCAAGAAAAGCGAATTGCCGGTCGCACCCGATCTCCCGATATCCGCACGATAGGCTAGCACACTCGTGCGTCACATGTACATTGTTATACAGGAGGTTCGTGCAGGAACGGCTGCGTAATTACTCGGACACGGCTGTCCGTTCGCCACGGTTACGTGCATTTCGCAGACCGGTCCGGCTCGCGCGGTAGAAATAACAACGGCCGCTTCCGTAACTAGTACGTAACGTAGTCGCGTGAGCGCGAGAGAATGGAGAGTAGTGTCCTTCGTTAATTCCAGGGCTGCATGACGTTGCCCGGGGACGTTTGGCCGTGGACAAAAGCCAGGTATCTGGCGCGAAATTTCCTCCCGCGGACCAAGAATCAGATGGGACGCAGCTTCTCGGCACGTGCAACCGCTTTTGGCGCCCTGCGATGCTCGGTGCACGGTATCTGTGTCATTGCTGGCGAAACTTTGCACATCACTTCTTCTTCTTATTTTTCTTCGCCTTTTTCTACTTCGCGGAGCTTCGCTATTCAAGGTTTAGAATCTTCGCCACGATCGATGTTTTGGAAGGTTATGGTCGATTTACGTTTGTCTCTAGGATTTTTTTTTTAAATAAAAATTAAAGAAATGTCTAAGCTACTACTGGAGAAAATTTAGATTCGTTTAGAAGATTTATAAATTTAGCGCCCTTCTTGAAGCTTCGTGATGGGAAATTTAAGAAATTTTTTGACGATCGATGGTTTTGGAGGTTATGGAAGATTTATGTTTGTCCCGAGAATTTTTTTCTTTTAATACAAATTAGAGAAATGTCTGTACTATTACAGGAAACAATATGGACTCGTTTAGGAGATTTAGAAATTTCGTGATTTCAGAATTCGACCGCGTTTGTGAAGCTCGGTGGTGCAAGCTTTAGAAACTTCGCGATGATGGATACTTCGTGAGGTTATGGTAGGTTTACGTTTGTCTCCAGGATTTTTTTTTTAAATAAAAATTAGAGACATGTCTGTGCTATTGCTGGTGAAAATTTGAGCTCGTTTATAAGATTTAGAAATTCGGCCTCATTCGTGAAACTTCGTGATGGAAAATTTAAGAAATTTTTTGACGATCTATGCTTCATGAAGTTATGAAAGGTTTAACGTTTGTCTCGGGGATTTTTTTTTTCAATAAAAAATTAGAGATATGTCTGTGCTATTGATGGGAAAAATTTGGATTCATTTAGGAGATTTAGAAATTTAATGATTTTAGAAATTCGCCCGCGTTTGTAAAGCTTGGTGGTGCAAGCTTTAGGAGCATCGCGACAATGGATGCTTCGTGAGGTTATGGAAGGTTTATGTTTGTTTCAAGGACCTTATTTTCTTTATACAGATTAGAGAAATGTCTGCATTATTATTGGAAAAAATTTAGACTTGTTTAGAAGATTTAGAAATTTGGACTCCCTTCGTGAAGCTTCGTGAAGCTTTGAGATTTAAGGAATTTCTTGACGATATATGTTTCGTGAGGTTATGAAAGGTTCACATCTGTCTCGAAATTTTTATATTTTTTAAATATAAAATAGAAAAATGTCTGTACTATTGCTGAAGAAAATTTGGAAGCTTTGCGATGGAAGATTTAAGAAATTTCTTGGTAATAGATGCTTCGTGACGTTATGGAAGATCTTCATTTGTCTTAAAGATTTTTTTTTAAAATAAAAATTAGAAAAATGTCCGTACTATTGCTGGGGAAAATTTGGACTCGTTTAGGAGATTTAGAAATTTCGTGATTTCAGAAATTCGACCTCGTTTGCGAAGCTTGGTGGTGTGAGACATAAATTTCTCGACGATCGACGTTTTATGAGGATCTATATGTATATTCGCGTCATAGATTTGAGTTGACAGAAATTTGAGGAATATCCGTGTCACTGCTTCGGCAATTTGGATTTTTCCTTGAAGTTTGCTGATAAAAGCTTTAAAAATCTCGCGGTGGTCTACAATTTAAAGAGAATTCGAACGTTCGTTTCTTAACTCGGTGGTTGGGAAAAATTCGTTCCCCTTCGTAAAGTTTGGTGGTAAAAGATTTAGCAATTTCGTGATTTTCGATGTCCTAGGAGAAATGTGTTCGTTTGTTTTATAACTCTTACTCGATAAGAATTGAAGGGATTTACGTGAGGCTATCGAGGAAAGTTTGGAGTCGTTGTTTAGTAGTAATGGAATTAAAAATTCCCCTGTTGATTGATATTTGAAGAGTTATGTATGCATTGTCTAGCTTTTGTTCGCTGGCTTCGTGGTAAAAGCCTTAGCAATTTTATTGTATTTGATGGATATGTCTATTGTGCGACTTTTATTCGATGTACCAATAGAATAAATCAGAGGAATATTCGTGTTATTGTTTGAACAAAATTTGAATTATTTCATAATAATTGACTACAAAACATTCAGAAATCTCACGATTGATTACCATTGTAGAATTGCTTATTCGACGTTGGTGGAATGTCCACAGCGTTCCTATGTTATTCTGTCGTGGAAAATTTAATATTTTACTATGAATGGTGTTTGAAAGGGAATATATTCATCGCCTTACTTTCGTAAATACAGAGCACAAATTAGTTATTGACATATCTTAGACTATATAACAACGTTCATTAACGACTGATTTAGAAATCCGAGAATGATCGATATTGAAGAACGAATATACCTGTCAGCTTTCATCTCAAGAAGATTTTAGAAATTTATACTATTTAAAGAAATTTATATTACTCAAAGAAATTTATATTACTCTAAGAAATTTATACTACTGTATTATAGGGGGTTCTCCCCCACGTTCGTTGAATTTCGACTGATCACAGGTATCCTCGTGTAGTGGTGGTGCTAAAAGGGACGAAAGAACGAATATATTTGTCACCTTTCATCTCAAGAAGTTTTTAGAAATTTATACTACTCAAAAAAATTTATACTACTGTAAGAAATTTATACTACTGTATTATAGGGGGTCCTTTCCCACGTTCGTTGAATTTCGATTAATCACAGGTATCCTCGTGTAGCAGTGGTACTAGAAGGAATGAAAGGAAAAGGAAGGGATGCGTTTCGTCCTGGGCCTGCTAGTGGACTCTGGTCTTAGACTAGGATACTATTGGAAGGTCTGAGAGTTATATACAGGGTGGGTCATCACATATTGCCACCCAGATACACGTCATTATTATTACGCATAGCGAAAAATATTTCAAATGAAGTTGAATGGTTTTGAGAGAGGCCTATTCTGATGGTACTAGGTTTTCTGTAGATAATATTTTTTTAAATGGAACCATATATTTTTTATCACATCAGCTAATGCTCCTTCATATTCTTTACAAAAATGTATTAACCTACTTATATTAAATTTTATTTTAATTTTAATATTGGTAGGAAATCTTGACTTTCTGATCAATATTGTTAGACAGATTGTCCTAATCGCTATACCTTTATTTTTATTTTATAACTAATTACTTCGACAGCATGATGTCCTTTTGTCGTCTATATATATTGTGTTATGGTTCACCTCTTGCTCTTTCTCTCTCTCTCTCTCTCTCTCTCTCTCTCTCTCTCTCTGTATATCGCCATATATTTCATGTATCTCAATGCACTAAATTAAAAATTTCAGACTCTGCTGCTCTTTTCTTTTTCCGGTCTAACAAATATTATTAATCCAATGTGATAACTGTTTACATTACATGTAACCTCGAACCTCCTTGAAGTCGGAATCCATCTAGTGGTGAGAGTGAAAACGATGGTCGTTACACTACTAATTAATATTAATTTATTTTACTACTTAATAAATTATAACATTCTTAAAACCGATTACAAATTTCCAATTACATTTATCGATCATTTCAACCGATATTTCCTCGAAGTTGCTGCGCCCTGCGATCTATCTTGCAACTCGATTTCGCTCATACACGATTCAGCGATAGATCTTAGATTTCCAATTTTGCTTAACAGATTTATCGCTGTAGTAATACGAATGTTGATAGCCCGACTTGTGCTCGGAACTTTTATTTCATACTCGGATAAGTAACGAGATAATTGTTAATTACGCGTATACAGGAACCTGAAAGACCCACCTGAGGTTACCTTAAGGTTAGAGTTTCTATACTTGTTAACAGAGCGTGCAATTGTAAGTAAGGGAAGGGTGATTATCGGAAGTGGTCGATTTATTTGCCACGGTTGCTCGAGCCAAAGAAACCGGATTCACGATAGAAATGATAGCAACTCGTACAGACACGCAATCACGAAATTATATATAACTTTTCGCAAATCCTACGGAGGAAATTAACCAACCATTCTTATGGTCATCCTTCACTGTCCACGATCGATTAGGCTGATATTATTACCAGGTATATTTTAATTAATCGGATTATCGCGGATCGCTGTATGCCGTTGCGATGTATTTCAAGCGGAGCATACGAGAAATCGGACGATTAATAATTAGATTTCTCTTTATTGTCAAGCGATGTAACATTTTCGGGATGAATTGGTGTGTAATGGTTCAGTAGGCTTGCAATTCAGGCGACGCATTGTTGAATGTAACGCATTCGCGTGTACGCGGATTTCGAGTGAAAGGAAAAGCGGAAATAAAGGAACTAGCAGGATGGAAGGCTTTCAGAACGAATCGGAATAAGTAGGTCCAGACAGAATGATATAGGCACGCGCGGAATCTAGGGCTACGTGCTCCATTTCAGCCTGAATTCATGCTTCATCTTTGATGGCTCGTACTTTTGGAAAACGCAGAATCGAAGACCGATACGCTTCGTAAAATATCATCGCGTGTTTACCTTATTCCAGGTTTCCTTGATTTTCGCGGAAAATCGAGGCGCGATATTTAAAAAGAAATCACTTACGATTCGCGACATTTTTTATTCGCGAATATTCCGAATTTAGTGATAAATTCTTGTTAAATAATTCCGCAATGGGATTCGCGGCATTTGTTATTCGCGAATATTCCGAATTTAGTGATAAATTCTTGCAAAATAATTTCGCAACGGAATTCGCGAATATTCCGAATTTAGTGATAAATTCTTGCAAAATAATTTCGCAACGGAATTCGCGAATATTCCGAATTTAGTGATAAATTCTTGTAAAATAATTCCGCAACGGGATTCGCGACATTTGTTGTTCGCGAATATTCCGAATTTGGTGATAAATTTTTGCAAAATAATTTCGCAACGGGATTCGCGACATTTTTTACCCGCGAATTTTCTGAATTTAGTGATAAATTCTTGTAAAATAATTCCGCAACGGGATTCGCGAGTTATGTTATAATTCCACATAAGCGCAGCTATTCGATACATCGATGCTCGAAGATAAATTCAATGTCCAACACGTAGTGTACCAAAGCACTCGCGAAATTCGGAGAATTTGTTCATTACTCGAGATCGATTAAAGGGAATGGAGCAATTTCGAAACGGGAAAGAAAATCGCGAGACAGCGACACGATGGAAGACTCTATATGGTACAGAGTAGAAGCGTCATTTTC
Source organism: Eufriesea mexicana (assembly GCF_001483705.2). NCBI lineage: Eukaryota > Metazoa > Arthropoda > Insecta > Hymenoptera > Apidae > Eufriesea > Eufriesea mexicana. Next base: position 104,343 of record NW_016907991.1, read on the forward strand.
GCAAAACCAATCGAGAAGACGTCGAGAATGGAAGACAGTGACGATGAAGGAATTTAAAAAAATATTTTTACGAAAATCGAGAAAATTCCGCGAGAATCGAGTATCCCCTTCGCGGAAAATGGCGTAAGAGATCCGACAAAGAGGTCTAGAAATTAGGCAGCAAGGTAGAGGAGGATCGAGGAGACGCGGCGAAGAGGCGAAGAAAGAAGTTTCGCGTGAAGCATCGCGGTTCGAGCAAGGGCAATGGGTTTTTGAGAAGCGTACACATACGACGGAACTGGGTTGATTTAGATTGGATTCGAAGTGTCCTCTTCCCGGGTGCACCCTCGATGGCCTCTCTCACGTCCTCGATCACGTTCACGTGCACACACATGAAGATCACATGTTATCGAGCGCACAGCTCCCTCATTTTGACCTCTTGTCCCGTACAGCAATCCGACAGACTCTCCTTTTGTAAACATACTAATCAAATCCCTCTGGTTCTTGACGGCTTTTTCGCCACAATGGGCCAGGAATCTCGCCTCATTAGCACTGGGACCAGCAACGGGATCGAAATCGCTCGGTTGAAAAATTAAATTAACATTTAAATAGGGCTGCAATTGCGTTTGCTCTGTGATCTTCATTTTATCACTTTATAATCAACGCGAATAATTGTTAAGGGGTTATAATGCAAAGGAATAGTAGCCAGTGGAGAAACTGTATAAATATTTATTACACTATGCCGTTTTCACGTCTAATAGGGATTCTTTCGCCCGATAGTTTTCGCATGACACCAACGTGGTGCTACCTGAAGTCATAGTGTTAAATGGACGAACGGTTAGAACTGACCTGTCTGTTTAGGACCACGCAGGTCAAAAACGTCTCTCCAAAAGACACGTGCTGTCAAAAGACAAAACACATGAGAAGGGATCGCTCCCACATGGCTAGGATCTAGAGTTTATTTTAGTATCTAACTTTTTACTAGAATAATAATGCAAGTACATTAATATTAACATCCACTGACTGCTTTTGCACTATTACATACAGTTTTGCACTAGTATATATGTTGTAATTTAATTACGGCCGTGCAACGATGGTGACAGGCCTGTTAGAGGTTACAGGCCAATACCGACCTTTGGACTTCAAGGACCTTTGATACCATGCAGGCATCAAGGGGTCGCTTTTTGGCTTTAAAAGGACCTGCTGTCTCTTGGAGCAGTCAGTCCCAAATCCGGAACAGTGTAGAACGCTTTTGATGTATTACAACTCATAAGCACGTGTTTAAACTTCTTCATTTTATATTCGCATAAGTGTATATATTTCACCTGTTAATATAATATCAGAAGATGGAAGTTGAAACAGGATGTCACAAATATAACCATGTGTTTATAACGATTAATAAACATTTTATTAGAGATCTATTGTACACGGTATCCACTTAAGCCTACCATATTCACAATATGACATATAATCAGTTTCAAAGTTTGCAACACGCTGTGGCTCTTTAAGGCGCCAAGTATGAATTGAATATACGAATATATTTCAACAACCTAAACTTTATATACCTTGTAAATTCTATATAATTAAATAATTAAAATATATGTAGTATTGCAGGATAATAAACAATGGGTATGAAAAAGGATAGAGTGTATGGTTTAAATAAGGGTATATGGGCGTCAAGGGAACAGTTTTTAGGAGTTCTTAGGAGACAGTATTTGAAACAATTGTGCGTAGAGAGAGTTATTAAGAGTAGTTATTAGTAGATAGTTTGAGTTGTGTTTTAGTTGTGAGTCATTAGTTGTAACAGGCTGAGTTGCCATTGTGTCGTTGAGTTGAGCGTAGTATTAAGTTGTAATCGATATAGATTCGTACGTTTAATCGTCACTCGCATATTGTTAATTTATTACTATTAATTAATAAATAGTTCTATTTATTTACCACCACTAATCCAAGTCTCTACATATATAATTAAACTTTATATATCTATTGCTGTACAACTGAACACGGTTGCTTCTTTGCACGCTAAACGGTGTCATTTCATCCTAGAAATTAAAACAATTTATATTTACATATATCGCATGGATTGACCATAAATTTTGTGTCATTCGCAAAAGTCCCAAGGGAACTATCGTCAGGTGTGCACGATGAGTACGCAGTGTGCCACCATTTCGTCGCCTATTTCGTATTCTCATTCGCCTAATGACAAGCCTGGCGAAAGAGGCATCGTCGGGAACGCTGGTCGCTTAAAAAATATAAAGATCGATTTTACCGTGCACTGAATCGCGCACAGAGGCACTCTCCACCAACCGGGACAAAGTACGCCAGGATACGAATCAGCCCCCGTGTCTCGTTTTGTTCTCGGCCAGGCCCGAGCGAGAAGTTATGTGTGCCGTGGCCGAGAGTTTGCGCCCGTTGGATCTACGGAACGGTGCAGCTGAGAAAAGGAGGAGAAACGGTGATGTATGTTCGCAGGTTGAATGAAGATGGCTGATCTGTGGCCGAGGTTTCGCCCGTTTCCGATAGGATAACTCGCTGAACGTTATCCCGCTGGGATTCCCGAACCGCTCGGCCCGGAAGCCGCACGGCAAGTTGGGCGAAAAATTTTTGAATGGCTCGCGGTAAAGCTGATTTTGAAGTATTAGACAGGGGATTGAAGTGCCTCCGCCTCGATCCGGCTACCCCGGCAAATAAGGTCGAGGGAACCCGGCCTTTGTGGCTGTTTCTTCAATGAGGATGCACGAGAAGGATTTTCCAACGCGGTTTCGCAGGCTCCCGCTGCTGGGGGTCGAACGGGTTTGTCTTGCAGATCTGTCTGGGGATCTTGACGTAACGCGATGCGGAATTTATTTTCGGTTGGGTTAGGTTTAGATCGGCAAATTTTGGAGACTATTATTATTGGGTAGAAATTGTGACAGAAATTGGGACGATTTTATTCTTTTAAATACGTTCACTTTATGATAATTATCAGAACTATGTCATACGTGTCATTTACTTGGTTTCTTTAGTCTAACTAGCTACAGTAAGTAACTATTATAATACAATTCGCTTGCTTATATAATGAGCTATTCAAGATTGTCTAATGTACATGTACCTGTACACCGATTTCTTACTTATCGATTGTACGATATAAATATATAGAATTTACAGTTACGCTACAATTGTTGAATTAGAAGGAGCTGAGTAAAAATTAAAGCATGGGCAAAAATAAAATTCGTCGTATCGTAACAGAGGTTAACGCTTTGACTGCCAGGTTGGTCATATATGACCGACTATGGTTCCTCCTGTGACGCTACGGTGATCATTGGCGACCGGAGCGCTTGAACTACTTACAATTGTAAAAATTGAAAGAAAATTGACAGTTAGTCAATTGTCAACCGTTACCAAGGCGCCACGGTGGTCACCGTGACCGCCAATAAGATAAACGCTCCATTGAGTAAGAATTGTCTTATATCACCAATTTATTATTATTTTGCCATTATACGCTTTGAATAATAAAAATACCCTCGTGGCGACCTGAGCGAAACGTGATTTCCGCGTGGCAATCGAAGGGTTCGAGGCTTTATTTTAGAAATACTTGAGGGGGCACGTCCGACAGGGTACGTCTCTTCTCGATAACTGAACTCGAATTTTTTGGGTTTTCTTCCACGGGGGAAAAATTCTCCCACTACGTCTAGACCCTTCAGGACACGTCATAAATTTCCTACGTCCATTTCGACGATATCCTTCATTCGAAATGAAATCATTTGGCAACGAAGAATCGTCCATTAACTTTTATTAATACATATACAGTCCAGTTTCCTATAACGCGGTCTGCTTATAACGCGTTTCTCGTACATGAACATTCCAACAGCTCAAATGGCTGAATAATATAATAACGAATAATAAAACAGTTTAATTGCGATATCCTCGATATATGAACCGCGTGATAAGAATGTCCAAATTCTGATCAGACTGAAGCGGTTTCATGAGAGTGTTTTAGAATAAAACGTTTGATTCAGAAATAAATATAAATAAGAAGAAATATGGAATAACATTGATGGATGAAGAGAACTTATGATAGAAGAGATTTTAATAAGGGCTTTGATAGGTGTCCAAAAGATAATTATATAAAAGGAGGAAAATTCTCCCACTACGTCTAGGCCCTGTCAGGCCACGCCATAAATTTCCTACGTCCATTTCAACAACGATAATTATAATAATTGGATAAAAAATTTTAGGTTTCACGGAAGATCACGCAGTACCGATACTGCTAACTTTTATCCATATACCTTGTGATGAAATTGACAGGGATTGAGTCTCGAAGAAATAATTTCGAATTTCAAATTTAACGAAAGGAGACAAAATAATTTTGCGATGTTTGTCTAAAAGCTATTGCGATTTGGGTGATGAAAAATCTGCAGACCTATGGACCACGCGTGTTATAAATTTTCCGTTAATTTACAGTGAATTTCTCTTGTAATATAATATAGTGCCGGGTCTTATGACCAACTTGGCCCTCGTCTCCGAAAGAGATAACGCTTTCCAAACATTCTCTAATTAACTTTCCAATTAATTTTCCACGTTTACACCTCTGCGCAAGTGTCCTGACACTCGCTCACTCTCTGCAAACATTTCCATAAATTTTCCACCATCACACTTTCCTCCATTCTCATTATACCGGCATTAACGCGCAATAGCAGCGAAATTACCGTGCCTCTTAAATTCCACGGGAATTCCATTACTGCCGGTGAATCGCAAAAATTCGAAGGAACCATAAACCGGTATCAGCTGTACTCTATTTACCGGCGGATTCGATTTCGAGACTCGGAATCGCGGGAAACGCTGCGATGAAATTTCCCGGCTGCGCGATACGCGCCCGTTCAGCGATAATAGAGCTTTCCTGGACTCCGAGCCGAGGAAATTTCGTCATGGGAAAGTTTGGAAATCGATGGAAGACAAGCGCAGAGGGAGATAAACGCGCGCTTGTTGAAAAATCGACGACGATGTATGTTCCTAGGTTGAATGAGAATTCGAGGCCTCGGAGTTGGATCCGGCAGAATCGGTTACTGAATATTTCCACCGCAGCCAGAGAGGATCCACCCTCTGTCTTAAATTGTGTCGACCGGGATCTGTGCGGGAAATATGGCTGAAATTTAAATTTTTAGCTGCATCGCGGACCTGTCAGCCTTCGCCGCGGCATAAATTATTTATACCCTTCCGCGATATTGACGTTTCCACTATTTGCCTGTAGATCTTTACAAGAGATCTTACCGTCGCGCTCTCTCATTCGACTTTCAAAATCGTTCGTTTTCTATTTTATTCCACTATTCGAGATCTCGCGAAAGGAGCACGTAAGGGCTACTTTCGACGATCCGCCGGTTTCAAAGGTACTCGGTACCTGAATGGGGTATTTTTGGTGCGATATGAACGGATAGGGAACTACCTGTTGGGTCCATAGACACGAGTTTTTTAAACGTCCATGACAAACTTGTGAAATTTTTTAAGGGATCGGGAGTAATTGGCAATGAAAACGATATATTCCCTGAATTATAGTACAATATTTTATAATATTTAATCTTTTAAACATCCATGACACACTTGTGAAATTTTTTAAACAATCAAGAGTAATAATAAAAATGATGTATTAACTAAATTATTGTAGAGTACTGTATAGTATTGAGTCCTTTAAACATCCACGATAGACATCTGAAATTTTTTAAAGGATCGGGTGTAATTTTCAATCAAAACGACGTATTCCCTGAATTATTCAACAGTATTGTATCTTTTAAACATCTATGATAGACTTGTGAAATTTTTTAAAGGATCGGGAATAATTGGCAATCAAAACTACGTATTCCCTAAATTATTGTACACTATTGTATAGTATCGAGTCTTTTAAAGATCCATAATAATCTTGCAAAGTTTTTTAAAATATTGTGAGTAATTGGCAATAAAAACGACATATTCCCTAAATTATTCTACAGTATTGAAGAAAAATATACACATTGCTTTTTTCCTATATTTATTATACATATTCCCTGAATTATTGCCCAGAAATAATTCACCGACTCTATATCAGCAAATTGAATACGAAGAGTAAGCAGTAGAATTCACGAGCTTCGTTTTCGATACGAAAAGAAGCCATCGAGCGAAGTTAATTGAAAATTTCGCGTTAAAAGTTTCGTATTACTCGTACGTGTTATTTAAATCCCTTACTCGCAGGGTCTCCTTGCAGATGGCTGAAATTCACCAGCGAGATCTGGTTATTTTCTCGACTACATTTATTCCACGCGAGACGTACGGTATGCATACGAGCATCGGGTCCAATTTCTCCAAGAATCGATCGATATTAGAGAGCGTAACAAAATGAAGCAGAAGTCGGACGATGAGATCGCGTCGATTCGACTATCACCGCCGTAGGGCAGAAAGCCGGTTTGCAATTTTACAAACGCATCTTCCCGATAAATAGTACGGACTAGGAACGATAGGAAAGGAATTCCTTGGACGGGTATCTGACGAAAAATTCGCGAGCACTGCCGGAACTAGTGCGTGCAGCCCGAAGGGTCGAACCTAGCTAAGATCGAATCGTCGAAGCTCTGAGCGAAAAGGGGTGCCGTCGAGGAGGGTGATAACGACGAGGGTGGAAATTTGGAGAAAGGAAACGGAGGCAGGATTTGCATCTACTATTTTTCCAGAAGGACTTTTCGTTGAACTTCATTCTGGCTGAATTTCCCGCGAATCCGAGCCATATTTGGGACAAGTGTTCGATGGAAGCCGGGAAATTTAATCGCTTCCGAGCGTAATCGAAGTCTTTTATGGAATTTAAACGGGGCTCCAACCCATTATCATACTTTGATTAGCTTTTATTCACTGTTGAAGCTGGCTTTGTATTCGCTTTGTCCATAGTTGATCGTGTGATCCACGAACGATCGGACCGTAACGCGTTGCTATCAAAATACATAGGTAGGTAATTACAAATTTTGGGATAATATAATCGCCATTCCATAGAGAATTTTTATTCACTCGTCTTACCTTTTGATCAGTGGTAATTTACCTAGGTAAAAGGTTATTTTATTAAATAAAAATATTCGTTACTTTATAGTTCATTTTTATTTCTCTAATTTTTCTTGGATTACCTTCATCCCTAGTTAGTAGCGTCATAGATAGACATTTGAACCGTGATTAGTAATTGTGGAATAAAATAATTTAAAACAATATATGGAATAGTTAATTGGAATAAAATAAAATAGGAAATTATTCCACTAATTTTCGTGTATTTACCAAATTTTTCTCAGCTCATATTCGTCCCTAAATTAATCGCGTTATCAACGAAGGTTCGGGGCATGACACGATACGATCACGACATCTATAGATGGATAATTAAAAATTGTGAGATAAGATAATGGTTATTCCATAGTTAATTTTTATTTCTTTCTCTTATTTTTCTCGGCTTTATCCCCGTTTAATCGCGTGCTCGACGAAATTTGGAACCGTGGCACGTCACGATCCAAATCCTCGTACAAATAATTAGAAATTGTATGATAAGATAACGGTCATTCCATGGTTAATTTTTATTTACTTATTTTTGCAATGAGAAGATAACTTAGACGCGTTAGAGGCTATTTTATTTCGCAAGTCAACGTTATGAATATTTACATTGATGTGTTGATTCACGATACGCAATTAGCATGCAAATATAATGCATCGATAAGGCACCCTTAATATCTTCAGCCTGGAATTCAAGCAGCTTGAGAAATAACAGATATTATGTACATGACAAAACGAGAATTGAACTGGGCAAGAAAGAATTTTTCCAGGAGCATTCTATTCATCGCTGCATATTTTAAAAGCAGTAAATAAAATTGTTTAAAAGTTACTAATTACACGAGATTGACATCAAATATATCGGCAATTTGTATGCCAACGTATTTCTACAAACCGGTCGAATAACCGGTCCGGCAATAAGAGGTCATGTTTATGCAATAGATAATAGATAATAGTCAATTTACCGAGAGTGATAATAAATAAACCAGATAATTTTTGTCGATTAGGATCGATATTAACAAAAACCAAACTTTACACAGTGCTACAACTTTATCAAAACTCGACCATAATTTCTTAAAGAAGGTCAATATGCCAAAATGACGAACCGAGTAAATTTCAGTGGAAGTTTAATTTTAACGCAGTCCAAACGCACGTAAACAAGAAAATAAATAAACTTTTCATTTATTTCAATTCTTGGAATATTAAATTTAAATTTTAGGGGACTACGAAAATTAATTAGAATGTAATTGTAAGTGTTGGTTTTATGAGAGTGTAAATATTGGTTTTATATATCTGAATGGAAATGAGGTAGAATAAGTGAAAGTCATTTAGGACGATATAAATATAATATATGCGAGTGGAGCCTAGCATGAATGTTGTTAAAAAAATGTTTAGAAAAATGTGCCAGAATAAAACAGTTACGTGAGAATCATCTGAAGGTAAACATGTGTTAATAAGGGTGAGGGAAATAGAGAAAAATTTTCTAGATAGTGTGAATCTTTTAGTTTAAAATAATTTATTGGGAATTATTGTCAATATATAAATTATTCAAATATCAAAATAATAAAAATTGTTATCTAAATATACTAATTTATTAACTGTTAAAATACGTGCAAGATATTGGTTTCCATTTCTATCCACGGTAATTAACATTCGAACTTATTAAATGTCGGAATATTATTAGGAATGGTTGCACGTAACGCACTGACTCCCACTCAGAGCCCAATATTATTACAAACGTAGCATCAATTTTTATATTTTCACTGGGGCCACAAACGCGTTTGGAGAATATTCCGCGGAAATTCAAAAAGCAATTAGTCGCGCGCTATGGTGTGGTCGAAATCTCTTTCTGGGAACGTTGCTCGATCTCGATCCACGTTAAGCGTCATGCAGTCACGTGCTGAAAATGTTCGGTGAACCATGGTGCACGCAATAGAAATGTTCCTGACGGACAAAACGGGCAGCAGAACAATTCTTAATTTGTCCAAGGTGGCTGCAACGTTCATTCGTACAGAAGCGAAATAATGGCCGGTGTTCTGTGGCTGACGTCGAGTAGCCAATTCACCGAGATAACTTTAATGGAATTTTATGTCTTTTGTGGCGCGGTGAGGTTTTTAAGGCCGAGCACCTGCCAACAGACTTTTCAGCTAAATAAAAGTGTCATTCGCAGAAATAGCAAATGTTTCCCTTGGCCGGAGTCGTAAGACAGTCCGCGCTGCTGCTAAATCATGTTAATTAAAGCTGGTCTCAACGGCAGGCAAATTTATTCCACGATACGAGGCTGTACATTCAGAAATGCTTCGTTAATATTTCCCTTTAGGACTCGTTCGCAATGGAACGAGCCGTTTTAACGCGATTGCGTCGCCAACCGATCATGGCAACTCTAGCTCGTGTTCCTCTGTACACCGGAACGCGGAAGGATCGAAGGATCCCGCGATAGGTCCACTTCCGGTGTCCCTCGAGTTATCTATACGCATCCTGTCAATCAGTTTTCCGATATTCCACTCACGCTTCCGTTTGAATACCGAGCGATTATTTTTTAAATCGAAGCACTTTATCTCACAAGGAGAGTGCAAGTCCTTCGGATCACCGATTTTAGTTGAAATTTTGAAATTTAGGTTTGTAGCTATCGTCATGCAAGACAGAAAATATATCATTATAGCTGCCACTATTCGACAGTTTTTGAAATATTTGCGATTAAAGTTGTCATTACCCTCTTTTGTATATTTCTAGGATAAATTATATCGATGTAACATTTAACCCTTTGCACTCAAGAGACAGCTCTGAGTTGCCATTTAATCAGATTCTAAAGACGGATGTTAATTAATGGATGTCAATAAATTAAGCTCATTGGACAACCTTAAGAGAAATCCAGGATATTCAACCTCGCATCCTCCAATTATTATAACGTAATAGTGTGCGAGGTATCAAAATCAAATAATTCTACAATTCTATTATTATACGATTCTTTATTCACTGCTCAATAAAGTATCGTCAGTTTTTTAATAGAGAATCTTTGATTTCCTACTCTTCTCTAGCCAAAAAATCGTCGAGTGCAAAGGGTTAATATGTCAAATTTACAATTACCCAACGATGCGTGGAATATCGAAGTAAAATAATTCTACGTTTTAATTTGCATACGATTTCTTATTTTCCGTGTTGGAAATATGGCAGAAAGTCTTCGAATTACTATTTTCCTGTAACGAAAAAAAGTGCAAAAGGTTGTTATTAGTATCAAAATATTGCAGAAATATTCCTCGAGTGATGATAAAAATATCGTTCATTTATCTCCATATTTCCGTATTATATGACAGTGTTTTACATAAATAAAACTGGAAGAAAATAACGTGCAATTATTTTCACCAGTCTCTCGCATCTCTTGAAAAATATTTTCCGAGTCGTGTCACTGTTTGAATAAAGGCGCGACATGATTTATACACAATTTACACCCGCCTAGTCGAAGGTGTTAATTTTTGTTTAATCGAATATGGAGTTTTAGGATAATATTAACACTTTAATGGCCGCTCGTACAACATGTATGTGATGCTACCACCAATTAATAATTAATAATTATCACACAAAGGAAAAATATTAAATTTGTTGTTAAATTATTATTGTTTTTTGTTTTATGTGTACGTTCGTACATGTTGTATTATTTCGTGAATTTTAAATAGAGTTTTCTTAAATTAATTCTTTAAAAATATTCCTGGTTCCTGGCAACGTTTGACTGAGTAAACGCGCGACCATTAAAGTGTTAAGGGAGAGTTTTATGTGTGAATAAATGGATAAACTGATAATAATATTTAATGAACAGTATAACAACACAACATAAATTATAATGAAATCACAAAATAAATTCGCTTCTCACTGCGATATAATCTATTCAGGACTCTTTCACACACAACGTCTATTTATAATGACTGTCATTCATCCACTAATTGTTTTTCACGACTCTCTGTTATACTCATCTCACACATACATTCTTCCACACAAACATTCCTCACACTTATACCAAACATTCTATGACAACCATACCACATTATATAATTTACAAATGGCTGTTTTTCGAATTTCTATTTTCGTTGGATCGACGTCTAAAGCACCCGGAGACCCCGAGGAAGCGTTGAAAGCCCTCACGCATCCCCGTGGATCGCTCTTATCGGGCCCTTTGTATTTACTTTATCGGCAGGAATTTCATTACCGAAAGCTCAGAGCCCAGAAAGAATGCCGGTTATCGGGGCGTCGTCCGTGATCGATCTTCCAACAATAGAGCGGATAAAATCTGTAAAAATGACGCTGGATCACGGGACAAACGGGACATTCGGGCTCACGGTGCTCGAAAGTTTGTAGGATCGGGCTTTCCCCTTCTAAGAAAATATTATTTGGATTGCTGTATCTGACGTGCCGCTGCCGATTCCAGGGGATAACGCTAATGGAATTCCATCCCTTCCGCCATGGGAACGGCGAGTTCTCGACGTTGAGCCGTGGCGAAACTTGGAGAAGTGTGTAAGCATTTATCGACCATCCGTTACGGGTTCGACCGGCGATTTTTCTCCCGGGAAATCGAACTCGCGGCCAGTGTCCTCTTCTTCGCGGTGATATTTTCCACGGCGCTCCGGTTCCCCGGAACTTCCACTTCGATCCTCCGACCCTCGCTGACTTTTAACAGCCGACGCTGCGCCGGACGATAAGAAGAATTAATTAAATCGAACGAAGAGTTCTCGACCGCTCCCCTTTCGAACCGTGGATCAATTAGTCTCGCAGGCTATTCTCTTGGAAATATGACGATTCTTCGCTAAGATCCCGTGTCACGGTAATAAATTATCGAATATCGAGTGGGGTAAATCTTCTTGTGACGTTTAATCAGGGAGCAGCGTTATTTTTGTTGGTCAGCTCCTCGATAATACTATTCTTCGAATGAGATGATTTATATCCGAGCTATCCAGTGTAAACGTATTATTGTGTTTTATATGTATTTTAGTGTTCCAGTGATACGGTTTAATGGAATAAATATTTTTGATATAGGTGAAATAATTAGTAGTGTTCTGTAGAATTGGTTGAGTTTTGTTAAGGCAAAAGTAATTGGTAGAATTTTTACTTATACTGGACAGTTACTGTTATTTTGCATGTTTCCAATTTTTGGAAATAGAAAATGGTACATTCTATGAAGAGATTAATATTGTACACTCGATTAAATAGGTATATATGTCTAAAAATTTTTGAGGCATGTCAGTGTGTCCAAATTGGTTAAAAATCGTAGTATTTGGATGTTTCCAATTTTTGGAAATAGAAAATGCTACATTCTATGAAGAAATTAATATTGTACATTCGATTAAATAGGCATATATTATATGTTTAAAAATGTTTAAGGCACGCAAGTGTGTCCAAATTGGTTAAAAATCGTGGTATTTTACTAAATATCTCTATATATAACGTTGGTTCTTGCTTTTGTAGTAATTCATGTTGGAATAGGAATAAAATTCCATTTAAAGGAATTAAAATTGAACACCTCTATACGAAGCTATGTTAAATTCTTTAAATACATATAGTATACATATGAATATTATGAATATATATGAATATTACATTTCCAAGGATTATAATCTATAATTAATTTATAATTAATTTAATATTATTATAATCTTAAATTAATATCTTTACTTTACCATTAAAATTATTCGTAACAAATAATCATTATAAATTATTATTTAAATTAGACACTAAAGCAATAAATCAATTAGGCACTAAAATATAACATTCTTTACTTTGAAAAATAAAAATAAAAATAAAATTGTTCCATACAGAAATCAATATTCTCTACATAGTTACGAAATTTTCTATAATTTTTATATCACAACTCGCACAATTTTTGCAATAACACATGTTCGAGTGTGAATAAAATTTCTATAAAAATATAGTCCCCTTTCAGTAAAGAAATAAAAATACGTAAAAGACAGAAAGAAAGTATCTCTGTTCAATAGTCGATTAACGTACCTGAAAATCCACTCGACGTATCCTAATCTTCGTTACTCGAATATGAAATTATCCTTGCACCATCGGCAGCTGCTAAGTCTCAAAGGGATCTAAGGTGAGCGGAAAATTCCGCGTGGTTTCGCATAATTAACGCCGGGAACACTGGGGAACAACAACACGTGGGTGGCGACGTGCTACCTGTTGATTTAACAAAATGAATTTCGTGCATAGAATCGTGCCGCGTTCCATTTCCTTCGTGGCATCTTTGGCCACACACGTGTGCGCGATTCAGCTTCTTGGCAACTTTGGCCGGCATTTGGCGTGCTAATTCGCGAGACCAATGTCGGTGTACGTCGGGCAACCTTTTCTTTCGTTTTGGTGGTCGGCCAACGTGTCATCGTGGCTTGTAAATTAGTCATGACGCGATTAATATGACGCCTCGACGATGAGCCGAGTTATTTCACGGATGTTTGTTTGTCAGATGCTCCTTTGCCGATCTGTCACGAGTAATACAATATTTTCTTAACATTTTTATCCAGGATTTTCGATTCGCCATGTTGTTTCAGCAATCTTGCCTTCGAATTCGTAATTAGCGACGTGAGAAACGCAAAAATATATGTAATAATTTTTTAATAAGTTTTTCCACTACTTTGAATCTGTCATTTTGTTTTCCACAATTCTTACTTTGAATTCGTAATCAGGGATTTCGAAAACATATAGATATCAAATTTCGGTCCAATGTAATGCTTCTTTTACATATTTGTCTGTCATTTTGGTTCCTCCATTTTGTTTTTGTGGTAATGGTTACATAGATTTTTAAATGTGTATGTGTTGGAATGAGTGGAAGAAGTATGCATGGGATGGAAATATCTAATGAATTGAGTTTTAACAATGAGAAGACGTCTGAGCATGTGATTGTGATTAATTAATTATATTTCAACCCAATATTTGTGTTTGATAATCCTTGTAATTAAATAAATAATTGTTCTTATTGGTATTAAATTTCATCCACCATTAACAGTTTTCTTTTTATTTTTAACTTTGAATTCGTAATCAGCAATTTCTCAAATCCAAAGAGACCAAATTTTATTGAAATCAAAAGATGTTTTCATATTAGATGAAGTAAGAAGAAATACTGGAATATTCAAGTGGTGACCAACATTGTTAACTTACTATATTATATTATATTATATTATATTACATTAGGTGAAGTAAAAAGAAATCCATTATTTTTGCATTCAATTTCATGCAAAAATAATGGTTTTCTTTTTACTTCACCTAATATAATGAAAAACGAAGTAAGTTAACAATGTTGGCCACCACCTGAATATTCCAGTATTTGTATTTATAAAAAGAAATCCATTATTTTTGCATAAAATTGAATGTAAAAATAATGGATTTCTTTTTACTTCGCCTAATATTTTGGCCAATTTTTGGCGAAATTCTTCATCGTGCTGAAGGTCGGGTTCAAATCTTCGCATACGATCTATTTTGTCAATTTTTGAATAAATTATGTCTTTTTTTTATCAACTACGTTAAATAAATGAATTTTTGAGTAAATGGTATTAATGCAAAAGGAAGAACGATATCGTCATTTTACGTTAAATCACATTAATGGACATATTAAAAAAAATTAAATTATTATAAAATATCTCGATATCGACTGCTCGAATATTCACACGTGAAAGCAGGTGTTTGGCTTCCGTGACTGGCAGCCGTATTCAAAATCGCATCTCGTTGTTGGCCTAACCGATTCCTCGCGTCGTTCACGCGCAAACTTGAAAATTAGGAAGCGCACCCGAGAACCGGAGGATTCGAACTTTCCAGGATTTTTCGAACTTTACTATCGAAACGTGATTCAAATACATTACTTGCTAGAATTATTCACGCGGAGAATTATTTGGCAAAGAATTTTGATCATTTTAGGTCGCGTTCCGTGATTTTTAAATAGAATATTTGGCTTGGGAAAAATGGACGTTGCTTTTGATGAATTATCATTTTTAAATGGTACATTCCTTGCTACGTTGTGTTATAATACAACGTGTTTTAAAATCAGCTTAAAATGCTAATTTAGAAATTATATACCAAGGAATATAAATATTTTTTCGTTAGATGATACAGAAAATTTATAATAGATAGATTATCAGAACTGATAAACGATGATTTAAATCATACACCAATTCTTCATTCATTCATCAATTCTACATCATTCTCTATCCAAAAATAAAATATGTAACACTGTGCAATATTTGAGCCGTTCATTGCACAAATTGATTAATTCCATAAAACAAAAAGTGGAGAAATGCAATGAAATAATGTAATTATCACTATACCAAGTGCTTTGACTCTTAAATTTAAGATTTTTCAAAAACTGGAGTTAATCGATTTGTGCAGTGAACGGTTCATTTAATACTTAGTTTTATAACATTTTGTAATATTATTCGTAAATGTAAACAAATTTTATTCAATATTTTTATCAGCACTAGAACTCTCGAACTAGTTAAAATAATTTTTGGACTTTTTGTTTTTGCAATTATCGAATTAGCTAATTTTAGCAATATTAATTTTCACTTTTATTCAAATAGGAAGTTCACTTTCGTTAAAATTCTCTACATGAATCAACCGTATATTAATGATCAAAACACGTTAATTGTATCTAGATATATATCATAGGTCGACAGTTCAAGTATTAACAAAATTATGTCAGTATCTATCACGTCTGTCTATCTGTTCCTCTTTTTCTCAATTTATTCGATTAACTTTAGACGTATCGATTAAACGCAGCTCCTCGTTGCACTTCGAATCGTATCAAGGATCCTTCTTTCTTATCGTTATGAAGTAGTAATTGGTTGTCATTTGGTTGGTTGCTCCAATCAATCTGTCAGTGGCACTTAAGTGGCTGCAAAAGAACATGGAAGATTGAACGCAGAGTTTAGAAATGCTAATCACTGAAACACTCCACGAAGTTGCTCTGCCGACAAGTAAGTGCGAGCAAACACTCGGTATTCCACGCCTGTCATTAGAAGCTTCGTGCTAGGAACACTGACAGCTTATAGCAGTCAAACTCGAAGGTTTCAGATCCCTTCTAGCTCTCCGTTTCTTAAGGCTCCATTATCACGCGTGTTGTCAAAACCAATAATTACGATCCTTCGACACAGTGGTCTGCAAATACCGCGAAACTTATTTCAAAAATTAAAAATGGCGAGATTAATACCGTCACCGTTGCAACTCCAGTACCGTTTAAAGGTTTCAATTTTATTTCGAATAATAATGTAAGGATCGACGATGGTAGTAATTTATTAATAAATTAGAACCATCAACGAGTGACGATTAAACACACAAATTGTCTCTTTACACGAATCTAAATCGATTCTCAACTCGATACAGCGTTCAACTTGTCAACTCGATAACAACTCAGTTTGCAACAACTAACCGCCTACAACCGAAACTTTCCACTCTAAATTGTCTACAAAAACTGTCCCCCGACCACTCTCAACCTTCTTTATACATCTTTCCCACCATGCACACGTTTCCCGATGCCTCCCTTGACATGACCGAATATGACAGCGTCCTTCCCAATTGCCCTGGGCTTTGCTCCTTCGTAAAGCTGCGTGTAAATGGTGAAAAATTCGCGATGTAGCAGTACGCAAATTTAAATCTCAAATTTCACCTAATATTCAATCCAAATAACTCGAAAAGCTGATTGAAATAAAAATCCAAAGTTGAATAAAAATTTTTTGTTCCACCATGTCACTTGAAGCATCTAGTTTCACATGGAACTTGCCGAACCGCGGTTAAAATTTGAGCTGCACTACGTGACGGCAAATTTCCCGGAATCAGACAATTAACGAACAGCAAAACAGCAGATAATTCAGTTGCACGGATAGGCGGACGCGAAATCGCGATATCTTGCTGCGCAGAGATAATCGCTTTTCCGTTTCATAGTATACTGACTTTGGTAACGATGCAATCAAGCAGCTATCGCGGCTATGAAATTAAGCTAATGTAAGTACGTAACGCGTCGTGGTCGAACTCGTAACTTGGTTTTCCGCTTTCAAACGAATCCAGAAAACTTGCCGCGACCCCTGCTAACTAGTATCGTTCGTTCCGGAGAAGAACGTTCGCCTTATTCAGCGGAGCAAAACGAGCGTGAACGCTGATGATTATGCTAGAACAGCCTTGTATGACAACGTATGGAGCCGATATAACCACGTGGCTGAATAAAAAGGGGAGGCTAAAAAGATTGTCGCTCTGTCGGGGCCTGATATCCAGCAGGTCATAACTGCTCGTGGTTTCATCGGGCATATCAAAGCAGCTTCATTGGCAATAATTCAGGCTGTTCCGTGAAGCGCGTACAACCACGTCACTAGCTCGTGTGCATGGTGTCTCTACAACGAAGGCTTCCCAGAGACTCGAGTTAACGAAGCATTTAGGAGAACCGCGATTTTATTTATCTATTAATTAATTTAATAATTTTATCTATATAGGAGATCGATGATTTTACAAACCTGGACCAAATGGGGGACATCTTTGAGAATTTTTTTAAAAGAAACTATAAGATTTTTTCACCCACTGTCTATGCTGTTTTATTTATTCATTCTTTGAGAATATTCGCAATTTTTTTCCATGTAAAATATTAATCGGAGTTACCCAAATTTCACAATTTTAATTTTACCACTCTTTTCATCTACTTCGCAATTTTGCATCATTGGTGTCGTAGATTCAAGGTTGAAAAACACAGTGCATACGTATTTAGCGAAATAGTAATTTAATTAAGAATGGCAATAATTCAGACTGTTTTCGAATTAATTTAATAATTTTATCTAGACCTCATCTAGAGATCGAAGGTTCTATAAATCTGGGCCAAAAGAGGGATATCTTTGAGAATTTTTTTAAAAGAAACCGTGAGATTCTTTCACCCACTGTCCACGCTGTCTTGTCTATTCATTCTTCGAAAATATTCGCAATTTTTTACAATATTCATACAATATTAATATCGTAAAAATAAAGGAAATTTTATCATGGACCCCTGTGGCAGTGGCAGTCAAAGTGTTAACTTATCGCAATTTTTAAATTTCTTACAAAAATTTCCGTATTCAGCGTTATCGTCCGTGTCACTTAACTTTTCTATTTTTCCTTTAATATACGTGAAGGGATATCGTGGGTATTAATAGAGGAATGCACTATTCCGTATTACGACAAGCTTTATTAATCCTTTGCACTCCGAATTATTTTTCAATTTTGTTGCCAATAACTCCCTACTATTCTAAGTATTTTGTTTGAAATTTACTTCACAGGACAGTTCCTCGACTACTACTTATTTTAAAAAATTTTGTGAGTCAAGGAGTCACATTAGAGCTTTCGAGCAGTCACATTCCGACTTTCGAGTCATTCGCATCCAAACTTCAGTCAGTCATATTCGATCCTTCAGAGAGTTAGAATCGCGACTTCGAGGAAAGGAGTCAAGACGAAATAAATTAGCATTTGGGCTACCAAGCAAAATTAACAACTTTCGACTGTAAAACGTCTAGAGCACCCCACGCGTTCCTAAGAAGCAAACAAGTTCTACATTCGCGACGCGTGGTAACAATCATTGTCTCCTAAAAATAATGGAAATTTTATCTACATTTTTATTTTATATTCAAATATGGATATTTTATATCTATATTTATTTTATAATAATAGTTATACAATATATATAATAATAGTATTTTTATTTATATAAAAAGTGCATGACAGTGAAAGTGTTAAAGCGTTTTCATGAACGCGATCGAACGACACGTACATCTTGCTCGGTCCACGTGTGTCTCTCGTGACCCAGGCGTCTTCCTTGATCCCGAGTGTCGATTCGATATGGCTCGCGCGTGTATTCATAGAAAGGCGTGCAGATAGACATGCATTTATTCATAAACGCGGAAAGATCCTCTCCGGTTGAGGATTTCGAAACGCAAGTGCACGAGTGCAACTCGCGGCAGAAAGAGACGACGAGTTTTCCGGGGAGTAACTTTACGCGTGGCTGCAGGCCTGGAAAAAAGGAACGATGCTCGTTGCTGGATGCAAACCATGACACCGGGCCCGCGGTTTTTCCCCGCTGTGTTTTCAGCCAGGCGACGATTTAGCGGGAAAACAATGCAGCGTCGCGACGCGATGTTGTAATTATATTTTCAGGCGTTCGTGCGCGGTTTAAACGGGAACGCTGTTGTCGGCTAAACAGAAACATAATTAAATAGCCGTGTATTTTTCGATCTTCACATTCTTCGCGAAAATTTTCATCTTTCTTCTATTAGGTTAGACTCGCGTTGATCATGCGAACATCGTATGTTGTAATTCGGGAGTTGGATCTTTGGTTTTCTTAACGCAGTTATGGTCTTTAATCCCTTGCACTAATACGACGAGTTTATGGAGTCCTTCGTGTCAAAACATGGGATAATGAACTACATATGTCATGACTACATGTGTCACGCGTGGCAAAAATTATTATACAAAATTCATACAAATTTTAAAATTTTTGTGTAATTTTATTATCGATGAGCTAAAATCATAATTATTGACTGAAATCAAATACACCATTTTTTATTTTATCATGTACATATGTCACACGTGGTAAAAATTATTTCACAAAATTCATACGAATTCTAAAATATTTGTGTAATTTTATTACCGATGAGGTAAAATTATAATTATTGACTGAAATTAAATACACGATTTTTTATTTTATCATACATATCATATACATATCACACGTGGTAAAGATTATTTCACAAAAGTCACACGAATCCTGCAATTTTTGTGTAATTTTATTACCGATGAGGTGAAATTATAATTATCGATTGAAATCAAATACACAATTTTTTATTTTATCATGTACACATAATACATATTATAATACATATACGCATACACATAATACGTATACTAATACGTATTGACAATTTTATTTGAGAATTTTCGGTTTTTCTTTTTCCCTATAAAATTAATATTCGTTTTATATTATTATTACGGAATAATATTTCTTCGTTTGATTCATTTTTGAAGCGAAATTTATCCAAAGTTATCTACCAGACAAAAGTGTATATATCTTTTATGTATCGCATTGGATGGCCGTATCTTTGAAAGTATACTTGTCATTAATGCACGATTTTATCGCGCTCTACGTTACATTATTGCTCTATACATTGATACATGTTTGAATTTCATTATGTTAATCGCGAAATCGATGTTTCCAGCGCCATTATGTGTCGTGCATTTCCGGGCCATTAAATAATTACCAGCGTGTTTGACTGTGCTCGAAATTTTCCCATGAACTTCTCCGTCCTATTTTCTACGAAATTTCTCGGCTATTAATTTAATATACACCTGAATTTTTGTATCTATTAACGAAATTTATATTCCGTTTACGTTCCACGATAGTTATCGTTTCTGTCTTATGCAAATACACGTATATCGAATATTATCGTGCAAATCGAAATTTAAATTCTACCGATTTTGTCGTAATTAGATCATCGTATTTAGACTGTTATAATTAGCGAACATTACGCTGACAATGTAATCTAGAATTACTAACAACAGTTGGTATTGATTTTAGTATATCATTGCGTATAGATATATTTGTTGACGTAATTGCGGAGATAGAATGATCGAGAAACGTAAATAGAATGATTAGAGAGTAGATACGAGGAAGGAGTATATTTAATTCGTGTAATAATAATTTACCATAATATTTAAATCAAAATCTAATTAAACGTTTTCCTTTTTCGTAAATAATTTTGTAATAATTTTATCTCCTATTTTCGCATAATACCATGTATTTGTATCATCTTATACATTCGTTACAATTTTCTCTCATGATCGAAACTATCATTATAATATTTCCTTTCCGTGTTTCGAACTTTCTCTCCTACTTTGCATCCAAAATATTATCATAATCATTTATTTATGCTGTATTTATACTCTTTATAATGCAACGCTCCCATTAAATTTTCTAATAAATTTATTAATAAATTAATAAATAATTTTCTAATAATTTACTTGGTACCACTGTTGTAATTATCGTTATAGTCATTTCTTCACCCGTTTCGAATTTTCTCTTTCACCGTGCATCGAAAATATTCCTATAACCATAATCTTTATTAAGAAGCGTCCTAACAAATTTTTCACGAAATTTTCCTAGAGACCAGTTACCTTATCGCTTAATGACACGTTCATGCGACCCTACGCCATCATTATAACATTCTCTCCTCGCACCTTTGATCTCGTCTTCCTCTGTGACATTCCAAATATTCTCACAACCACACTTTCTATTAGTACGACGAAACGCGTTAATTAAATTTTTTAAATAATTCTCTGCCCCGACTAGTCACCGTGTTATTTTGCCTTATGCTCCGTGCCATTATAACGGACTCTATAATTTTCCTCCCTCCTGTCCCACATATCGCGATAAACATTTTTATCCCCGCCGTTCCATCAATTCCAAATTACGTCATTCCATCGCCGGAATGCTGCGTTCCCTTCGCGATTGCATTTTCAATTCCGAGCCCCCTCCTCATCGATAAACCCCATTACACTGGGAATAATTCCAGCCCCCGCAGCTCGAAGCAGTTTTTAAGCAGGGACCAAAGCGGTCTATCATTTCCCGCGGACGTGAATTTATTCTGTCACGAATTCCATTTCCCCGGGATTCTCAATACATCAGGGAATCGAGGCCTCGATGAATTCGCTCGATTTTCCTAAGGAGAGCAAGCTGATGGAATTAGCATCCTTCTCGTGGCACCGTTCCGCGTTTCTCGCCTGTCGCCAGCGGCTTCTCGATATCGGCAAGTTCCGCGGCGTCGCGACGCTCGATCCACGGATCGATTCTCGAATCGTCGTATTCCAAGGCTCGCGAAACTCCGTCCAGACGGCAGCGAGTGTTTTTTAAACTTTCGGTATCGAAAGATACACAAACTCCACTGTTGGTGCTTCTCGGAGTCGCATAAATTGGTATTTTCATTAATTTTACCGATTTTCTCGATATTTCGTAGACTCGAGAATATTAAAGGAGCATGCGTGCTATATTTGCTATAGTTTGGTTTTCATTATTTATTATATTTTATTTATCTAATTTATTTATTTTATATAATTTGTTATATTTTATTTATTATATTTATGTAATTTATT
>NW_016907991.1:126559-141027 GCF_001483705.2 Eufriesea mexicana
TTTCATTAAATTAATTAGATTTTATTTATTATATTTTTAAGGACGGTAGCATACGATAGATATCAATGTTTGTTCCTGAATTTAATTCAATTAAATTCGTTGAATTTGCTTCTTTTATTAGTGTACTATTGAAGATCATTTTTCACCCTGTTTCAAACCTGTTTCGTCTTCTTCTTCTGCATGTGCATAGGTGCAATGTCAAAATTGATTCATCTATCTGCCTCGCATCTATATTAACATCAAATCTTCCAATCTAGTGATTGCATTCGAAATCATATCTTACCATTAGCGTAAACGCATTCACTCTTCACCCTAAAAATTCATCGAATTTTTTACGAATTTTCTTGAAAAATTCCATTGTTGTAAGTCTACTAAACTAAATCCTGTTTGAAATTAAATTTCTTAAATTAAAATTCACTAAATTTCTTTCTTCCCCTTGCCCTTCATATGCACAGATGCATCTGTAAAATTAATTTCATCGTCTATCCTGCATCTATCGTGTCTATTAGTAGACCTCCAAAATTAATATCTCTTCGTTAATTCGAGGTTATTCGATTGTGAAGCTTCTGAAAAATTTTTGGAAATTTTGTCGAATTTTCTGTGGAAAGAATTCTCGTTGTTAGTGAAACGCATTGGACGTGGAATCGCATTGGCGTATCGCTGGACAAGAAAATCTTCGTTTCGTTACTCATGCATTATGTAATTCGGATTTCGACATGCAATCACGTGGTCCACTGAGACACACGCGCGAAATTCGGCTATACTCCTCTACGAACTCGACTCTACGTGTGCGGATTCGCAGTGGCACGGAGAAATTGCGGTGACACGTGTTCCCGTTGATTGCGATCCCGTTCGATCGGATTTAGATCGTAGTTGGGATCCGGCGTATCATAATGCGGATAGTAATCAGAATTCCCGTGATGGTCATTGTCGTGTCTTGAATGATTATTGGTCGCTAATTCTTTTGTGTGCATTCAAATCTGCTTATGATATTCCTATACTCGCTATTTCTATGGGAAATAATATTATATCATATACTATTCTATTTAGGTATACTATTACACTATTCTATATACTATATACTATATACTATTATAATATTATACTATTATACTATTCTATATACTATACTGTATACTATTATACTATTACACTATTATACTATTCTGTATACTATACTGTATACTATTATACTATACTATTTGTGTTTAGGCTAGTACTTTAGTATATATAGTACTTTTACCGAGTCTTTATTTATTATTTTCTTTTTTTGGAAATAATGTGTCGATTGCAAGTCGAATATTATACACGTGAATGTCACAATTAAAAAAATTATTTTTCCTTCTACAAAAATTCAAGAATTATTTTAAACTTCGATGGGAACTGATGTTGACATGAAGTTAAAAATTGGGAATACTGCAACTTTCGTTCGAAACACCATTTCATGAAATGATACAGAGGAAGAGATTAATTAATAATAATTAATGAAAAAAGTGAAAGATCGTTGTAGGAAATAAAACTAGCGAATGAGAATATTCGTGAAAAATATCATGTCGAATTTAATTACGATATTAACATATCGGTAAATTCGGGAATAATTATAATATGAAACGTCGACGTTATAAATTCAGGAATTCTTTATTTGAACATACGAGGGAAAAATTGAATCCCGACGCGCTGATACGAGGAATTTGAATTTTCGTTCATTGTTCGATATCATATTTACGCTCTAATTGACGAGAAAATGAACCTGATTAAAATGTAACTCGAGGCAGTCCCGTCGCAAAGTGAAATTTCAGAGTCCGATATCGCGTGCTCGATTTTCTTCCACATGCATACGAGCCTTAATAACGTACTATTATTTTCATGGTCGAAGTTGAATGCGAATATTCAACTTACCTCGCTAACTCTAAACGATGACTCACCTGTGATTAGTATGCACGCTGTTACGCAATGTTTACCTAGGGACTTCTGGAACAACGATAAGGAGATGACAGACTTTCATAAATGCAAATGAAACGATGCATGTAGTACACGAGTACGTACATAAACGCCGTTTATAATCGAAAAATTTACACGATTTTGCTGAAACGTGCAAAAATTAGTAACAAATAAACCCGTCAGACTGTGTCAGAAAATAGTTAGTATGGAGTCGAATATAATCGTTGAAATAATAATCAAATGACCATCAAATTATGCTGATGACAGTGTGATTACTATCGATAAACCTATAAAATAAAAATTGAATTCAAGGACCTTCGATACTATGCAGGCATCAAGGGGTTGGTTTTTAGGTTTAAAAGGACCTGCTGTCTTCTGGAGCAGTTAGTCTCAAATCCAGAAGGCTTTTAAAATATTGTAACTCATAAGGAGATGTTTAAACCCCTTCTTTGTATATTCGCATAATTTCACCTGTATTACATTTTATATATTTATAAAAATTAAAAGTGATTTCAAAGTGATTTAGAAATTATAACAGGAAGTATTGGAAGATTTCTTTATTTTTATAATTTCAAATTGGTTTCGATTTTGTACGAAATTAGGGAACCATTTTGTTTTGGAAACGTGGGTTTCTGCGTAAGTCTTGCGAACGATGAAGAAAAATTTATGATTTGGATTGCTAATATTTGCAGAAATACTAATATTTTGGATTTATTTTTCGTCTTCTAATGCCATATTAATTCTAATACCATCTAATACCATCGATGGTGGTAGGATATGTTTGTATCGATTTGTTGATTTTATATTTTTCCTTCCCAAATTTCGAGGCATTTTAATCGCGAAAAATGAGGAAGTTTCGAATTTTTCTAATTTCGAGCTTTCGAATTTTCGGAAATCGTAATTTCGAATTTTATTAAATTTTGAACGGTTTCGAGAAAGCTATCTCTAAATATTGTCACGTTGATATTTCCGAAAATTTCGAAAATTGTGCTATATCGTAGCCTATTAAATTCGAAGAGATTACTCCACTTCGCGTTTTCTTTCACGAGTATGTATTTACATAAATGCACACCGGTATTTATGCGAAGAAGATAACGTATACTATCGTGGAATTATCTGTATGAATAATAATTTTTTACCACGTGATAAAAATTATTTGTACGATCATTAATTATACGTATTATCATCTCCAGCGGGAAATATCCTCCATAATATTGTTTCCCCGTGGTTGCCATAAAGCTGCAGCCACGTTATGACTTTTCGACCATGATATTCCAGGTCGGAGCCATAAAACGCTTCTTCTGGTAGAATACCTTTAGTAGTACCAATAGTTTTTAATTAGTTCTTTCCATAGTTGTATCAACCATATCATCACGGTACATCGATTTTATGAACATTCGCCATCTTTGACCACGGAATAAAATAAAAATTGATAAATGATATTCTCGATCTTCAGACTATTAATTAAACATTTCCCTATTTTAAATACAACAACAAAACGCGAGAATAAATAATAAAATTTTATCTTAGCAAATTGATATTTTTTCCTTAGATTATAAATTATAAATTTATTCACAGTTGCAGAATTTTCCGCACATATCTCGTGTTTAAGGATATTAATCCTTTGCATTCCGAACAATTTTTAATATTCAAATTTTTAACCTACCAGCAACTCCGAGTCATTTTACCTTTCCTGTTAGCTTTTATGTATAATGTTTACCAGCGTTTCATTTCATTTTTATTTTCGTCAGAATTATTTTACTTCGATGTTCCACACATCGTTGTAATTTTGTAATTGTAAATTTGATATATTAATTAATATCCATCGTTAGAACCTGATTAAATGGCGGCCGAGAGGCGCCTCTCGAGTGCAAAGGGTTAATTTAATAATGATTTAATAATACGCATTTTAATAAACGCTGCAATTTCATTTGAGAAATTACAACAGATATGGTATTATCGAATATTATAATATTATCATACACTTATGGTACCTTACAAGTTTTCCGAGCGCCATGTAAAAATACCCTGAAACCAAGTGCAGTGGCAAGGATATTATTGTAACTCACAAGGACATGCACATATCTGTATAAGCATATTTATGTCTTTCATTGATAATAAATTTTATAAATTTCATTGCTATACAACTATATATGGATAGTTTCCAACGCATTTTAATAAATGCTGCAATTTTATTTGAGAAATTACAGCTATATTATATTACAACTTACAAAAATTTACAACTATATTGTGAGTTTGTTGTATAACAATCTTATATTTATTATAAAATTATAAATTTACACACTCCCTATATTCTAATTGTTCACTCTCACGCTTCTTGTAACAAACTGAAATTCCTTATAACAAATTGTATAACACCACGCATTCTAGATCTTCCACTCGCACTTCTAAAAACATGCATATCTACATTCGTGCCATTACTCGACCTCACACATTTGCATTCACACTAATAAAACCAAATCCACATATATAACTGTATAATACTATAATTAATAATAATAGTAATATAAATAACAAATTCTTGGGTTAACAATATTAATAACAGGATTTACTTCGTTGAGTCAGGCTTTTCGATTCTTCATACCCATCTAACCTCTTTCACATTCAGAATTCTCTAACAGTATAAAAATAAACACCAACAGTGAAGTAGAACCATCTAAAATAATTAGTCAATAAATAATTAATCAGTGTAAAAATAATTAATCAACGACACCCATGAGATATCGCAATTATCTACTAATTTTACCTGTTTCCAATAGAATTTATAATTTCCATAATTTTTGATTCCTCAAATTTGCGAAAAATATTTACGAATATACTTACACACGCGAATTTCGCAGCATCGAAATTTTCCCAGGCAAGAATTACGTACCATACTTCCTGAAACCTTCCTTGCAAATACGAATTCGAGTCGTTGCTTAATTCGAAGGAAGAGACGGATTTCGTCGCGTTATGGTGGATTTTCACACGCTTAATCCGCGAATGGAGTAAAAACGCGGGAAAACGCGTTGAAAGGTGGCGGAGTGGGGATAAAGAAGTTGCGCGCATCCGATGCACGTCGATGCATAATAAGGCGGCGCGTTATAGGGTACAGAGAGCTGGTTCCTGTGATGCAAGCTCGCGGATGGTGCACTTTCGTGTTTGACGAACTTTTTGTTCCGCGACGGGAAAACTGGCCGCAGAAATAATCTCTGCTTTTTATGCGCGACATCGCGCCACCCGTTCTGCTTTATGCGACATTCATTCGGTTATTTACATGATAAGGAACGCTTAAATTACCCGGTGCACGGCTATTTCTAATCTCGATTCACGCGTGGGACGGACAGACGAACTTTTGCCTTATCGCACTCTCTGCCTCGCGTTAATCGATGCTTCCGGGGGTTAATAAATTCGATTATCGCGAAATCGAGCGAGAGAAGAGAGTGTGCACTTCGTGTGGAAGTTCAGCGTCTGGAGAAATATTTTTAAGACAATGAAGACAATGGCAAAGTGGGCTGAGAGTGCAATTAGGTCCGAGAGAATGTAGGTTTAGAGAAATTTTCGAAAGTGGAATAGATAGTTGGAAATTGCAGTATTCTCTTTGTTTTTTGAACTAATAGCAATGGAGTATTATAATGTATTCCAGATACATTCGTTTCTTCGCAAAATGGAATAATTTTCTACTTATAATACGTACTGTAAGCTGTTTAGAATAAAGAAATTCAAAGGTATAATATTTCTTCTCTGTAGAATTCAATCAGTTAGTTGAAATTAAAAATTGTGAAATTTATTTAAAAATATCTTAGAACTTTTAAAAAATTATGAGGATCATAAAGCAACGTGAATCTACGTCAATGATTACAATTATATTAATATGTAATAATTGTAGGATATTTTTAGAGTTTATTAGGGTACGATGGTCTATAGTGCGAGTTTTAACGCAGTCCAAACACGCGCAAACAACCAAATAAATAAATTTTTCATTTATTTCAATTCTCGGAATATTAAGTTTAAATTTTAGGAGACTACGAAAATTAGTAGAATGTAATTGTGAGTGTTGATTTTATGAGAGTGTGAGTACTGAATCCCGAATTATTTAGCATTTAAGATTTCGCTGCTGGAAGACCCTAATGGGTCCTCCATATGGATAGAAATGGACACCAATATCTTCTACGTTTCTTAACAGTTAACGCGTTAGTATATTTAGATAAAAATATTTAAATAACGAAAACAACTCCCAATGAACTATTTCAACACTTTGACTGCCAAACGTTTTTCATATGGCATGCTCAGGGGGCCACGATAAAATTTACAGATCGTGCTAATAATCGTGCTAATTATTAATATCTTCTATCCAAAGTTCTCTATGTATTTACAAAGAATTAAGAATTTAAGAATTTAAGAATAATTGAAATTAATAATTTAATAATTAAAATAATTAAAATAATAAAAGAATAATTTTCAAAGAATGGTTAAAATAACACAAATATAAATGAAAAAAATTAGGTCATCGATAACCACCATGGCAATCAACGTGTTAAACAAAAAGATTGATTAACATTTTCTAAAAAGTTCTCTCTCTCACTCTCTTTCTCTCACTCTTATTAACCATTACACACCCATGTTTCCTCTTTAAAGATTCTCGCATAACTGTTTTATTCTGACACATACTTCTAAAGATTTTTTCAAACATCATTCATGCTAGTCTGCACTCGCATATATTATATATATATCATCGCAAATGAGTTTCACCTATTCAACCTCATTCGCATTCACGCATATAAAACCAACACTCACAGAAGGAACACGTAAAATCTGGTATTCGACTCTTCGAATGTCCAAACCAGTGATAATCTTCTATTCTTGCTATCCACACTGACGTTCAACGAATGCTGAATTATGCAACGTCCACGATCGTGTTTGCAAACTGCGAGAGCAAAACTTTGCTACTACGTTATTTAGTTGCTACTTCTTTATTCGCTTGTCTCCTCTCGTGCCTTTCTTGCTCACCTTTCAACGTAATTCTGATGGATCAGAGCAATAGCAAAGTGACCTCGTGCACGAGTATCAAAATGATTCCAAGATATATATTCGAGGTGACGAATAAGTTAACTTTGTGCCACCCAAAGGAACGAAATAATATTGTTTTTTGACGCCGTTCTACAGTACGTTCTATAGTAATTTTTAATAGTATGTTGTTCATGCGAGTAAAACGTGTTCAGAGGCCGAGAAATTCCATGCAAACTGCAATTTTTTCCGCAAAAATACCTGAAAGGTATTGTGCATTCGAGAAAATCCCTCTCTTGGGACTTCGCGTGACGGTTATAGGGTGAAAACTTTCAGGATTAATAGATTTACGCGAGCGTACTTTTGTTAGCTAAAAATCGCGAAATTTTGAAAGAAATGTTGGTAATAATTCACGGCGGGTTTTTTAATATAAAAATAAACTCGGCTCCAAGAAAGTTATTTCTTAGTGTATGTACAATGTTCTACGCAACTGGGCCAAGACATAAAAAGTAGAAAGTAGAAGAAAATTTCTCGTAGCAAAGTGAAATGCCTTCGAATGCCTCGCGTGTCCATTGTAAAAACGAAAATATTTTATAAAAAAGAATTCTTTCGGAGAAACGATACTCCATTAACCTTTTCGCTCCTGAGTTACGAAGAGAGCAGCAAACGCCCTGTCCTGAATTAATTTAACAAATTTTATTTTCGTTTAAACCTAATAAAAACTTAATCGAAATATAATATCACGCGTTATAAGCTTACCCGAGGTGATGAAGATGAATACAGAAGTACAGAAGTCGCTAAATATTTTATTTGCAAACCCTGGCAGCAGAGGAAAAATCTCGGGCCAAGGGAGCGCGGGCCACGTGCACACAGACGCGAAATACATAGTCTGGCAATTTCTTCGACAGAGGGCAAAATAATGCAGGGATTGTATTGAAAAAAATTTCTCTCTTATCCTAAGAGATAGCAGGACACGTCGGAACAGTTGGATCGCGTTCAGAAAGAATTTTCCAAGCTCTAACAGCTTTGAAATCCGTGGACGTTGTATCACGTCCTCAGTCCGGCAGTCATGTTGTAGCGTGACGTCATACGTCGTTCGCAGGAGTGAAAGGGTTAATTATGTTCAAGATCAATTAATTCGAAACTCGTTCCGCTCTCGATTTTGTTAAATTTATGGTACGAGGTGCGAAGAAAGTACTTTGCATCTTCGATCTGTTATAATGCAGGATAAGGTCAGTCGCGTGAACCAGTGGTTCTCGATCTATGGTACTCGGGCCATTGATGGTACGTGAGCTGAACCAAATTATATAAAATTTTATGGTTATGTATACAGTGAGGTATACTGCAATGAATAGATATTATCCGCAAAGTGGTTCGTGACTCGACCACATACTGCTTGCTGATGTACGAGGAAAGAGAATTGAGAAGCACTGACATGGACAATGAATTTTTTAATGTTAAAAAATTCAGGAAATTAAACGAAATTGGCACTAAACCTACCATCATCAGTCAAATAACCTGTAGATCTTACTTAGAATGAAATAAGGAATAAGAGTTTGAGTTGAGTTTTTGACTTGAAATTGAGATTGAGGGTGAGCAGAAAACTCAACACAGTTGAGTGTTGAGGGTTACGAGAAATAGTGTAGAACTATTGCAATAAATGGAGAGTCATTATACACTTGTGGAGGCCTCCTCTCCCTACTCTTGTTAATGTCAGCTTGGCGCAGGTATCCTCGATATGCCAGCGGAGCTAGAAGGGTCGAATGGAAAAGGAAAAGGAAGGATGCGTTTCGTCTTGGGCCTGCTAGTGGACTCATCACTAAGGATACCTAGCCTAAGGCCCTGCCCTAGCAACTATTATAATATTGTAAAATTCCATATATAGGAAATGGAGTGGTTTCATCGAGGACTTGCCAGAAAATCCGCAAACCTCCTTTAGGAAGTAGGAATCCATCTATTTGCGAGAGTGAGAATAATTCCGCTACATCTGTATTAAAAGAAAAATCGCAAAGATTAGCGTGTAAAATGACAACGTTGAATGCGAAATTTTCGATTAATAATTTAAAAATTATTAATTTTGATTAATTAATTTTAATTAATAATTTAAAAATTACACTTAGGCTCTGGTAGCTTTGTCATTAAGCAACGAAACTGATAATAGGAATCAGAATTAGGAGAGATCTAGAAATAGTCTCTTAGATCGTGACACATTAATAACAACAATAATAGAGTGAAACAAAGAATGGTGACGATTCGGTTGCATTGAAGCGAAACGAAACATCGATGACAATTTTCCAAATCGCTAATATCCCCCTTGCGCACAATTCCGTGGATTTGGAAGTACGTTGTACAAACAAGATAGAAATTATAATGGCGAACAGGGATCGCGTGCAGACGTGAAAAAATGGCAATATGCCGTGACGTGCAATTTCCACGCAGCCTGGCCTGTATCGGTCATGAAAACAACACGGAAATTAGCCCATAGGGACTAATTTTATGGTTAGAACTGGACGTGCACACACAAAGAGACCCGGTGTTTAATGCCACGTCTGCCGGGACCCGATGCACACGTGCAGCTGTGGTGACGTTTACAGAGAAATATCGCGGTTCCATGTGCCCGTACGATTTTTTAATTAACCCTTCGCGGCCCATTAAAACAGCCAGGCACGAGTTTACATGTTTGGCCGCATTTTATCACCTCGTGGCCAGAATGCTTGGCCACGCACCTGTGCGGCCGTTTCGGCGGGAAAATGAGATTTTTGTATACGGCCCTGCCCTCGTGTTTCGTCATAACTCGATTTTGCTCAGAGATTGTCCGCAAAAATGGAAATTAAACATGACAGATCGCGTGGAACGAAGATTCCAATTTTATTTTAATTTTGGCTTTCCGATTTCGAGAAAAATTATGCTTTCGTCTCGACTCGAAATTTTGGGTTTTCGATTTCGAGAAAAATTCTACTTTCGTCTCGACTCGAAATTTTGGGTTTTCGATGTCGAGAAAAATTCTGCTTCCGTCTCGACTCGAAATTTTCGAGATCTTCGAAAGTTCGTAATTTTTGATTTACAAATGGAAATTTACCTGTTCGTTCTTTGGCGAATATTTTAAATAATGCATCCCACGCGGGGTTAAGTTACGCGAACCGTGTATGTTACGTATGTGACTATGATAATAGAACATAGTGGAAAAAACAGTGTCAAGGAGCGAAGCTTCGTTCTAATTTTAGTTTTCGTCCCAATTTAAAGTTACAGCGAGGTATTTTTCAAAATAGTATTTATAGTTAACCTTTACAATGTTTGTAACTTCAGCTAGGTTACGTATACGTGAATATGAGGTATGTGTAGTGTCTGTAAAGAATAAATGGAAAAGTGTGTCAAAATGTTAAATATATCTGACGTGATATACGAGAGTGTTTGCCGCGTTCTACGAATATAGGAGTATGGTTATCCAGGGGTTGTACTTTATGTAATTAATGATCATATAATCAATGCATATTACAACGTGATGAATATAGTGGAAACAAACGTGATTTTACGTTATCGTGAATGCATATGTATTTTGGTAAGTAGAAATTGGATATTGCACATTTGAGAACGTTTATAAATTATATAATATAAATGATATAAATTATAAAATGGACGCGGGATACACGTGGATTCGAAAGCGAGATAAAATGAACTTACATAAAGATTAATTACAGTGCTAGGTAATTTAAATATTTGCATCGAATATTGAAACAGTGGGTAGTATAATAAAAATAAGCTTTCGGGTATTAATGGAAATTACTGTTTGCGTAATAATCAAGATTTTATATTAAAAAATTAACGTATTAAATTATATCAAAAAATTAAAATTAATTAAAATATTAAAAAATTAAAAATTTTAGCGAACTAAAATCGCTGTAGATTTATGCAAATTTTTGTCACAAAAGGAAATGTTTCTATTTACTCTTCCGCATAAGTGACAGGTGAAGAATGAATTACCAGTGACTCAGAAATTATGTTTCAACATGGCAACCTTTCTCAACGTGCTTTTATCGTTAAGTAATTGACTCGCTGTAGGAAACTTGTTCCGCCTTCTAAGTATCCATACTAACGTAGGAAGAAAGATCTAACGAATAAGACAAATAGGGAAGAGATCCATTGAAACTATTTAAAGCCTCTCGTTACACGTATCGTTAGAAAATACAGAGAATTTTCTTCCAGTAAATGTAGCGGACAATTTCTTTATTACAGCAATTTTATTCATTTCCTCCCCCCAAAAATAAATTCCATTTAAAGCATTTTTACCATTAGAAAATACAGAGAATCTTTTTCTAATAAAGGTTTCAATAAATTTAGTGGACAATTTTTTTATCACAGCAATTTATAAATTTCTTTCCCAAAAAATAAATTTCATTTAAAGCTTTTTTACCATTAGAAAATACAGAGAACTTTTTTCTTATAAAGTATTCGATAAATTTATTGGACAATGTTTATTACAGTAATTTATCCATTTTTCAAAAAATAGAAAATAGGAAAAATAAATTTCATTCGACGAAAACGTGGAACTACGATTATTTAAAAATTGGTTTCGAAGAGTAACGTAAATTCATCTAAAATCGAAGTACAATTTTGACTGGAGAATATACAGTTTGAACGACACAATTGTCCGAAATTAAGCAGAGGAAAATAAGTATTAAAGTTCGCGATGACTGTGTATCGTAAATGATTCGTTGTCAGATTTCACCTTTGCAACGATCGCGTAAGAACCTGCTACGGGGGGATGGAAGACAAAGCTGAAGTAGAAAAGTCGAGGATCAAGCTTTCGAAAGACGTGATTGACGTTGAAGGGAAAACAGTCTGCACCTCTTTGTCTTAAGGGAACTGGAAAATGAGCGTCGTGGTTACAGTGGAACGGCTCTTCGCGTTGAAAGCCGTGCTTAAGTAGCAGCTTTCGTGTGTCAAACAATAGATCGGGCCGATTGATCGGACGAATTGCTTTCAACGTAAGACAATATCGTCAAACAAAACTTGAGCACGTGCCGACAAATGTTTGCTGCTCCGAATCCCTCCAAGACCTGCAATTTCGATTTTCTGTTCCCCAAGAACTGTCAAAGAATTACCACGTAGCTTCCAAAACCGATATTTTCTTTCTTCGTGATGGAAAATATAACGAATAATTATAATCTCTTATTTTTATCCAAGTAAATGGTAAAAAGAATAATATTCTACAGAGATTTAAGAAATATACAGTCCCTAGCCATCGAATTGGCCTACAGTTGTCATAAATGACGAATTATATTTGGTTGACACAATTATTATTAAATATACAGTCCATTTTTTATTTTTATTCAAGTAAATGGTCAAAGAAATAAAATTCTAAAATAAAGAAATAAAATTCTACAGAGATTTAGGAAATATACAGTCCCTGTCCATCGAATTGGCATGCAGTTGTCATAAATGACGAATTATATTTGGTTGACACAATTATTATTAAATATACAGTCCATTTTTTATTTTTATTCAAGTAAATGGTCAAAGAAATAAAATTCTAAAATAAAGAAATAAAATTCTACAGAGATTTAGGAAATATACAGTCCCTGTCCATCGAATTGGCATGCAGTTGTCATAAATGACGAATTATATTTGGTTGACACAATTATTATTAAATATACAGTCCATTTTTTATTTTTATTCAAGTAAATGGTCAAAGAAATAAAATTCTAAAATAAAGAAATAAAATTCTACAGAGATTTAGGAAATATACAGTCCCTGTCCATCGAATTGGCATGCAGTTGTCATAAATGACGAATTATATTTGGTTGACACAATTATTATTAAATATACAGTCCATTTTTTATTTTTATTCAAGTAAATGGTCAAAGAAATAAAATTCTAAAATAAAGAAATAAAATTCTACAGAGATTTAGGAAATATACAGTTCCTGTCCATCGAATTGGCATGCAGTTGTCATAAATGACGAATTATCTTTGGTTGACTGAATTATTATTAAATGTACAGTACATCTCTTATTTTTATCCAAGTAAATGGTCAAAGAAATAAAATTCTACAGAGATTTAGGAAATATACAGTCCCTAGCCATCGAATTGACATGCAATTGTCATAAATGACGAATTATTATTAACACTAGAACTACCAACCCAGTGAAAATGACTGGCCCCAGAATTTTCCTTTCTGCAATCACCGAACACATACACCTGTTTCAAGAATAAAATTGGTATCAACTCATATTAAGAAAGAACTGTAATCAATATATTCACTCATATTCATCGTACCGCTGAAATTACTATAATCTGTGCACGTTATAGTTAGATACCCATTAAAGATCGGTTCTAGTATTAAATATACAGCCCGTCTCTTATTTTTATCCAAGTAAATGATCAAAAAAATATAAAATTCTACAAAAATTTAGGAAATATATAATCCCTGACTATCGAATTGGCGTGCAATTGTCATAAATGACGAATTATATTTGATTGCCTCAATTATTATTAATTATACACTCCTCCATGTACCCATCCTGATTGAAGAAAATTATTATTAAACTCATACAGGAGCGGATACCGAAACTTTAACTTAAATCGCTGTTAGAATAAAAGTTCTTCATAATGAAACCTTGCCAATAAATATCATAGACCCAAAACGTGTCAGTTTCTATGAATCATCAGACTCCTCGTTCAATCCCGACAGTCAGAGTTCCAGGAAAAAATCGCGTCATCCATTTCCGTTGATTCTAATAAACGTCCATAGATCCGAATCTCTTCTCCTCAACATGCACGACTGGTCGTCAGGTATATACCCGAAAGCATCCATCGGCGGGCCTTCACAGGAGAATCGATTCGTGACCCTGCTCTGCGTACGAAGAAAGTACTGAAACCCACGCGCAAATGGTCGAAACAAAAACGATTCGTTCTATTCGTTTCGTTTCGCTTCGAACTGTCCATTTAAACCGAGGTATCCGCGAGGAACCCGTTCCAGTTTCCCCCATCCTTTAAGGGCCTTCCGTGAATACATTACCGGCTCAAAGACGCGACCGATACGCTGGGAACATATTCGTTCACGGGCCAATCATTGTGTCAAACGATTTCCGCCGCTTTTAAACGTCGGGAAGGCTGAAAAAGAAGGATAGAGCCGCCGGGAAGGAAATAGAGTTAAAATACACCGAGGGACGGGCAAGATGAAGTCGAACAGGAAGACGGAGATATTGCACGGGACGAGGCTTCCACGCGCAACGTACACCTCCGGGCTACATATTGGAATGCAGCCCCTAAGCGTCTTGCAAACATTTTTCCCGCCTAGCTAGACTCATATCCGGTGAAGTATTTAGACTTGTCAGGTACCAGCGTCCCTTACCTATACAGGTAAAGCCTGTGTCTAGATTCACGTGAATAGGACCACGCGTGCACACGCGAGGATTGCACGCGGGAAATCGATCGCTCGGCTGGTCGACGTGTGCCCGCAGAAGAGACGAAAAGGCGAAAATATATATCGATAGGCAAAGAGAGGGGAGAAAGGGGGGG
>NW_016907991.1:141444-162557 GCF_001483705.2 Eufriesea mexicana
CTCTTTCCCCTGTCTTTGTTGAAATAGGAGGCCAAGTACTCGCGTTCCGTTGTCAGTCCATTTGTAATTTTCCATTTCGTTTTAACTGCAAGCAAACTTTTATTTTATCTAAATCCTTTCACTATTATAGTCACCAGCCACGAAGCGCCATTTTCACACGACGGGTGATTACAGTCACCTGTCACAGAAATTGAGTGAAAAATTAATACAAGTGCTACCGTTCCTCTTAGATCTCTTTGCAAAGAATTGCAAGCTCTATTGCGATGGTCAGTTTTTCCTTTTCCTTTTTCCTTCAAAAAATTTCTTCAAAAACAAACCAAATGCTAAAAATTGCACGATTCTAATGTTTTCATCTTTCACTCGTCGCTTCGTTCTATGGGAAAGACTTCGTGGCGACACCTGCTATAGCAAAAGGGTTAAAGTTGTTAGTGGTTTACGATATTTTAAATAAAATGTAGATTGTACCATAGTCTTTTCTATTTCGCGGTGTTTCAGCTATGTTTCACGGAATTATGTTCTTCGTGGCACGTATGGCATCGCGATATAAACGTATTTACAATTCACTCGATAATGTTAAACGGGATCACATGTTCTCCAACAAGTTCGTGAATCCTAAACCATGTGTATATAAATGCAGTATAATTCGCATGCAGCTCGCATAGGTAGGTATCCACTAGCTAATAGGCGAATATGGTTGTACCGTGAACAGCACTATTACACTGCGTTTTCTACGAGCATCTAGTACTATGCGTAATCACTGTACTAAGTTTCTGACTCGCGCTAATGAACTATAAGAACAATCTTTAATTAGACGACTTCAGTCACGTTGTTAACGATGAATATAATAGACATAATAATCGTTAATCTCTTCTTCTGGATCATTTTGTATAATTTAGATGACATTATTGGGAAAAGAACTTTGTTTCATAATAACTATAACTTTGTTAACTTTTTAAATTGAGGAAATAAATTTTTACACATTGCCTTACCAGTCGTGATTAGTATAAAAATTCACGAAACCTCGGTCACTGGTGTATTAACATAATAGTTAAGAACCATAATCAAACAAAATTGCACGAACTTTTCGTAGGACATTTAGCTTTCAAAGTGGACTATGATCGATTCGAAAATTAATTTTGCTCTCATGAGGTATGGATTTAAATATACTCGAGCCTATCTACGACATATTTTATTAAAAATATTTGACCCCCAGCCAGTACTCGATCATAGATTTTTATTTAATTGCCGCAAAGTTTGCCGAATTAATAGCAAAAAATTCGCAGAGGATCATATTTCGTGCATATTTAGATTCATAACAACTGGGAAAAACACGCGAAAAATCGCGTTAACGACGTTGGGTTAAATGCAAAATCCAAGTGGCACCAACTGCCTGTATCCGGTTGAACATATGCTTGAACACGAGTCTCGTTTCTCTCGGTGACCAATTTTATTTCGTGATTGGAAAATTCGACACTCTCTCGTATTTTGACACCGCAAAGGGAAAGCTACGCCAATTCGATTCTCGAAACTATCGATAGTATTTAACGTCGTTTGACAAATTACCGACGCTTCGAGAACGAAAATTCGCGGCTCGGACAGCGAGCTAATTTTCGTAAAAATATCAGCGGAAATGTAGCTGCTTTTAGATCCACCCTTACTGGGTCCCTTTAATTTCCAGCAAAGTATTTCTTAAAATTGCGAGACGGTTTGCCGCGACACGACCCGAGGATCCTGCTCCTCCGTCAGTTTGTGTTTCCCTCGATCCCATCAAGAAGCTCGGAAGTTGTTCAAAAAAGCTTCCAAGATATTTTTAACTCGATTGAGTAACCAGTCGTTTGCACGATTGGACGGTTCTCGATTGATCACATTTGAAATTGCCTCGTGTCCCGAACTCCAGTCCTGTCTATCCATCTTGCCTTTGATCAGGATATTAATTTCGTATCTCAAACTTTGTATCAATTTTCCCACTTTCTGCGTCGTCTAATTTCCATCGGTT
The DNA here is from genome assembly GCF_001483705.2 of Eufriesea mexicana. NCBI lineage: Eukaryota > Metazoa > Arthropoda > Insecta > Hymenoptera > Apidae > Eufriesea > Eufriesea mexicana. Next base: position 143,441 of record NW_016907991.1, read on the forward strand.
CCCGCGTGTTCTCGAGCGCCTGTAAAATTGGGAACAATAATTTGGAGAAACGAAATCAACGGAGTAGACATAAGCGTCTTATGCGAGCATTAATCGCTCCTTTCGATTGATTTATTCGCGGACGCTGATATTTTCGAAGATTGCCACTTAAATTAAGCTAATTCCCGACGATTATCGCGCTTAATTGACGATCGATATTACGCTGATTGAATGCTCGGTTCTCGTCGTTCGAGTACTTGCAATTTGTCGAATTTTAATGCTCAAGACGATAATCGAATCTGGGATACTAATTGCACGATTTTTGGTTCAAGTTTAGTGGAAGAAACGTCATTTTCATTACGGTATATATCGTTAACCTTTCTGTGTTGATAATATAAGAATTGGATTAACTATGGCAGCGAGAAATAAATAATTTAAACAGATTTATTAACCCTCTGCATTCGAGAGGCACCTCTCAGTCACCATTTAATCAAATTCTAAAGATGGATGTTAATTAATATATCAAATTTACAATTACCCAACGATGCGTGGAATATCGAAATAAAATTATTTTACGTCTTAATTTGCATGCAATTTCTTATTTACCGTTTTAAAAATATCGTCTACTTTATGATAGAAAATGCACACATAGCACATGGTCAGTCCTCTTTTGTATAAAGATTTCCTTAAGCGTCAAATCAGAAGCTTAATAACACAATGTTTTTCCCAACAAGTATTGTTTGTAGTTTTAATATTGAAAGATATTTATATAAAATTCTACACAATTCATTGCAGCTTTCAATCTTTCTCTTCACAGACAGACAAATTTTGATTAAATACGTCTGAATAACTACCATTCACATAGATCTACGAAAGAATAGTTGTTCGATAGGAAGCTTCTCTATGATAGACGTCGCGCATCCAGACAGTTCTAAATGATAAAAGTCATTTATGAATATAAATTTACCTTCTTCCATGGATGAAGGACTTTACATGAAAATCTGGTACCGACCTGCACGTATGTATCTCGTACCCCATACTGAATATTCGATTAGAACACAGCACACGAACAGAGTGATATCACGACTCGATATTCAGGTATTCGCAACGTTGCGTTTGTGCGTAAGGGGTACGTAAGAATAATATTTCCCGAGTCTTCGTCCTTCTTCATTTTTACATTCATTCCCTACTAGGGCGATTCGATGTCCTTCGAAATAAAATAAATTATTAAATAAAAGAAATTTTTAAATAAAATTTTGAATTATAGCGATAGCATTATAAGACATCGAGCAAATAATTCTACGAAATAAACCTTATCTTTGGAGACGAATTATTTTGGAGCGATATCTTCTTTACTTCAGATATCCATTTCCTAAATAATAGATAAAATAATGATAAATAAAAAATTTGTTATAGGGGTTATAACGCAAAGGAATAGTAGTCAGTGGAAAAACTATAGATATTTATTGAACGGACGAATGGTTAGAACTGGCCTGTTTAGGGCCTCGCAGGTCAAAAGTCGTCTTCAGAAGACTGGTAACAAAAGACAGAGTACAGGGGAAGAGATCACCCTCGCACCGTTGGAATCTGGAGTTTACTTCGCTATTGAATTTTACCATAACAAAATTTTTAAATAAAATTTTAATTAAATTTTAACCCTTTCGCTATGGCGGGTATCACCGCGAAGTCTCTCCCGTAGAACGAAGCGTCGTGCTAATGATGGAAACATTACGATCATGAAGTCTTCAACATTCCAGTCCAAGTCTTTTGAAGGAAAAAGAAAAAAGGTGGAAAAATCGACCATCGCAATAGCGCTTGGAATTCTTTGCGAAGAGGAACGGTAGCATTTAGTATTAATTTTTACTCAATTTTTGTGGCCGATGACTATAGCCACTCGTGTGTAGATGGTGTCTCCTGGTAGGTGACTATAGTCACTCGTAGCAACGAAAGGGTTAAATAAAATTTTGAATAAATGAAAATTAAAAATAAATGAAATTTTAGTTCGTCTACTACTAAAAATTTGAATTCAATTTTTCGCCCCCCTTCTCGCGTCGTCTTTCGAGTATCGCGAGTATGTTCGTCCCTGTGATTGTAAATTTTACCACGAAGTCAAGGGAAATAGTATAAAGTCTCCAAGGTATTTGTTTGCCTGCTAGAACATTCGAGTTCCTAACTCCGGGCTGTGATGCATCAGATCCAATGCACTTTCACTATCGTAAAACCAGGGCATTTATACTTCTGTTAAAGGACGATGGGGTCTCTAGATTCGCGAAAGTACTGGGAAAAAAAAATCTTGGAAGATGTGACATTCCCGCGATCGCAAGCTACGATCTTATGTAAAATGTTGCTCGTTAGATCTTATGTAAAAATCCCCAGGCGTCATGCTTCCAGGTATCCGTTAGATCATGGGAAACTATCTGTTCAATTTTTCGATCCTCTCTACGATCCTCTAACGAGAAACTGTTTTATAACGTGGATCTAATTTACATGAAACTTCTCGTACACTTTGACGCGTAATAAACTTAATTGACGTTTTCAATGGATCGTGATCGATATTCCGCGTAGTCTTCGACACTCTCACGTTTGAAATTTTCTCACATCAATGTCGGTTCGTTCGTCCGTTTATTATAGCTTCTCAAAATCCCATTACAGGGGTCTTTTATTCGATTATTATAAAATTTTTATCGGTATGAAATCATTGGAATTTTCTGACTATTTTCTGACTAGAAAATTATCAAGCACGCAGAGACACGGTTTTTAAATTAAATTAAATAAGAGGGGTTAGCACTTTGACTGCCATGCACTGTTTATATGGCATACTCTGAGGGTAACGATAAAATTTCCATTATTTTTAGGAGATAATGATGATAAGTTCGTTGGCAATGAGAGTGCGTGACAGAGCTTTCCGAAAATTGACACTGTGTTCTCTGTACCCCCTTCTAGCAATAAAGCTTGTCGTAACACGAAATAGTGCATTTGTCCATTAATACGATTAAAGGAAAAATTGAATAGTCAAGTGATCCAGGCGAATACGGAAATTTTAATAAAAAATTGAAAAATGATGAATTATCAAGCAATATGACAAAGGAAAGAAAATGGTACATATTATTAATGTCTTCTATTCAAAGTTCTCTATTTATTTACGTTCTTCAAATTTTCAAAAAGTGGTTAGAATAAAACAAATATTAATTTATAAAATTGGTATCGTCGCAATGAAATGCAATCTTCGTGATCGGAACATTTCACTAAATACATCGCTAACTTCATCCTAAAATCGGGAATTGAAATATTTTTTCGAGTTGCTTTTTAAACAATTGATAATGGCAAAAATGGTCTGCAGCGCCACGGGGGTCACCGGTGACCCCGACCACGAAAAATACATTAAACGCGATTACACGACTCACCTTATCTGTTGTAAATAATATTTCAACATAATATGCATCGCATGATAAAATATTCATGTTGGCGCCATGGGTAAAGCACGTAAAATGCGCGTGGCAGTCGTGTTAACAGTACAAAAAATTTATCATACACAAATAAAGTATTAATTTTTGTTTAGTTTTTGTTCCTTATTTTTATGTTGAGTTATATTGTAAATTTTATTGATTCTAATAGATAATTGATGCTTGAAAATAACGTTCTTTTATTATTTAACCTGCTGCAAAAGAATTACAATAATAACTTGTTAGTTGTGCCTTGAACAGTTAATCAACAGAGCTTGCACGAGCGAAAACTATTCGGTCCACAGCGATAGTAAGCGCTAAGCACGCACAATCCCTCTGAAGCGTTTCGGCAGAGAGTCGTCCGCATTCTAAGGGTTAATATTGTAGGGATAGGGTGGATTTAAATAATATAATTACTATTTATTAAGCATAAAATATAATATACAATGTGCGGTGACGGTAAAGACTACGAATATAGATATCTATCAACTAAACTTTTACGACTACAACTAATAACACGATTATAACTAACAACACAATTACATCTAACAACGCAATTCTTCACAACTCTCTCTCTAATAATTCTACTGCGTACTCTAACATACTACACCGTACTACGACATACTACATATTGCCCACTCACGCCCTTGCATCCCTATTTAAATTTAATATCAATTACAGTCAAAGAACACTAATATTTTAATTCAAAATTGTATGTTAACAGTTTTTACAAATTTAAAGGTAAATTATACAGACTTGTCATAAAATAATTATAATATTTTTTACAATGTTAGATACAAACGTACTCATTTTGGGAACTGCGATTTAAAAATATGTAATTTAAAATAAATAAATAAAGATTAAAATTTCGAATTTTTTTACGACATAAATAAGAAATCTGTTACATTATTTCATCCATAGGATTTTATAGTTGTTAATTAAAAATTGTATTTACTAATCAAGAATGAAACAGATCTCATATTTAAAAAATTTATATTCCGTTGAGATGTACTTAAGGAATATTAAAAATTCTTGATATAACGAAGGTAAAGTGAATAACAGTTACAGAAGAACATATTATGATATATGTTATAAAAATTGTTTTTAAATTATAGGTTAAAAATTTCGCATACAATTTGATCGTTCTTCTCATTTAATTTCACAAATATTTTATACCTATTGTAGAGACGTGGGTGGTTGTTAAATATGTATAAAGCTATGTATTAGACATAAAATATAATATACAATGTGCGATGACGGTAAAGACTACGAATATAGATATCTATCAACTAAACTTTTACGACTACAACTAATAACACGATTATAACTAACAACACGATTACAACTAACAACACAATTCTTCACAACTCTCTCTCTAATAATTCTACTACGAACTCTAACATACTACACCGTACTACGACATACTACATACTGCCTACTCACGCCCTTGCATCCCTATTTAAAACCATACATTCTATCCTCTTTCATACCTATTCTCTCTTTCCCAATCACACTTTCCCACGCACTCCTTGCAATCTTACCCTCAGCGGGTCACGTAGCCCAAACACTCAAACGCATTCCTAAAGACATTCTTCACTTTCATCCGATACATTCATAAACATCCCGTCCACACGATCCTAGCGCACGATCATTCGTCCTTTCGCACGTACTCTAGATAACATGCTCGACCAACTCATCCTGCGATACCACAATATCGATCTTCGAAATTTTATTTAATGGCGACCGACGGTCACCTCTCGAGTGCAAAGGGTTAATTCAGGTTCACTTCGGAAGAATCGAATGTCGGATCGAAACTGCGTCATCTTGGTAATCAATCAAGCGCACCACGGATGCGTCGTAAATTGTATGTGATAAGCGGTTGGTTTGCTCGAATAGCATCGATAATACCTGCGATCCATCGATTTTCCACGTTTCTCCCTAAATAATCCGTTGTACGCGGTATAAATCAATATAATTTCATGAATATTCCAGGTGGACGTGTGTCCAGCGTGTTATAATTTCCAATCCACGTCAGGTCGTATTAGTGTAAACACGTATGCCTCGATTTCATCGGCAAATCCTTCCGCGTCCTGGCCCGAGACCCGAATTACATTACAGCTGTACTTCGGCTCGGGGGTTCCTTGTTCATCGATTCTAAATCCCACTGTCACTGTCACGAGCTCTGGATAATTCTCCACGCGAGTGATTTATTCTTGCCCCGTCGCTGTCCCTTTTCGTTTCGGGTTTCGCTTCCTGAAAAGCGTCGCGACCTCGCAGCCGAGCCAACGTATTATACTTTTCAGGCCCCCGTGTTCGCTCCGTGGCTATTAAAACTCGATTTCCTCGCTTGCGAAAGTCGATAATAATCTGATACGCTTTTTATCCGATAATATTGGTCAGCCTGTAACGAACCCTCGAGTTCTCGTAATGGTTCCGCGAATTTCGAAACCTCGCAATTCTCAACGCTGCAGGGAAATGCAATTCTGCGAGTGGAAATTGTAATTAGAACGAAGATCATGCGAATGGTGTTCGAATTATTTTAAGCTAGCGAGATTCGAAAATTCGAAGTGGATGTAATGTACAGGTAATCTTCCTATAACACGGTAGATAGGTTCCCAGAAAATGTCGTGTTGTGTGAAACCGTGTTGTATGAGACCCAGAGCCAGTACAAAAAGGGGGGCTACGTTCCAAAAATGTACTAAAAACAAGTTCTTTTTTAATTTTACATACACAATTTAATTTTTATTAAAAATATAAATGTATGTACAATACAAAACAAAAGAAAAGAAAGAAAATATTGTAGGGTGGCAGAACTGGTCTTGGGACACCGAAAATTTACGAAAGAACAAGAACGCGATAACACAAACTCAAAATTCCGTACTCTTTTAAAACTCTCTTTCCAACACCAAGCGACTCAGGCTTGTGCTGGTCACAACTGATTTCTAAGGACTCTGTTTTGGTTGTCAAGGACCACGCTTTTATAATTTCCTTGACCTACGTTTCACCTCCCCATAGGGGAGCCATGCAACTTAATTTTGGTATATAGAATAACTTTTTGATTTGCTTCTAGAAGATATCGATCGGTTTACAATTTGTTTTTGTTGTCAATAGCCGATTCGCGATTTCCTTTGGTATCCTACAATATTATTTTAATTTAATGCAACTTTAATTTAATAAATTTCTTCGTCGTCACTGCTCATGCAGAAGTGCAGTGTAGTACAAAGGTTTTTGCAATTTCCTTATTGTGTTAGAGCGAAACCGTGTTATAGGATGCCGTGTTGTAGGAGGGCTACCTGTATTATAGATGCACACACGGGTTTAATTGCAAGCATACTTCTTGACTGAATATTTATTTTCGTTGCAATCCGATATATTTAGGAAATAATCTTCTCAATCAGCTTTCGTTGTTTCGGAAATTAATTAAATCATGCTGTGAGAATGAAGCATTTCGCATCCGCAAAATATATTTATTTATTCAGTTGTTAATTTATTGTTATTTGAACGAGAAGATCTTACTGTTTACAAAGAGAGGAAAGAGAAATATATATATGTATCATCAACATGGAAGAACGTAAATTAAATTAAAAACTGGGTAAATTTTACAAGAGATTCCATATTAAATTAGGAAAAGAATTTACAGAGCCGAATTTATTTATTTAATCTTAACGGAATTCTGCGTACGTTTGTGTATATTATTTATTTTCTTACGCGATATTTATTTATATATAAGTATTTATTGTTTCCTCTTCGGGGTGGCAATTAAATCTCGTCTGGAAAATGAAGCGTTTCGCGGTAACGAGAGGCGAATAACGCGTAGAAAGCTGATAAAGACCGTATCTGTTCCTTGATTATAGTTCTTCGAGTTGGCTCTTGTCTCTTTGAGGTCTGGCTGCAATTACGACGAGCTATCATTTCGCACCCCCTAGTCGTGGCTAACGGTGCATCAGGATGATAGCATGCACTTACGCCAACCATAGTGGTTGCACTCGTTTAACCCCGTCTCGTGGAAAATGGATTCCCTACTTTCTTCCATTGATTCGAGTGCAGATACAATTTACGCCGTGTGATATCGCGAGTGACACGTGGAACACGGACACTTTTAATCTGCTAATGTTAAAACTGTAAAGAGGGTGGTTAAGATTGACACCTAGGAACAAAATTGCAAAAATAATGACAGAAATTGGGAGAAAAAATGTGCATACTTTATGAAATTAATTATGTGAGACAGTTATGGATTTTTATGATAAATCTGTCGTATGAATCGATTAGGATTGAAATATTTAATCATGACAGAGATTTGGGGTGAAAGCACGGATGAGAAGCTACTGTAAGTAACTTCCAGGATTTTGTCAAGAAAATATCGAAGATATTGGGAAATATTTTTCGCAAAATTCATATATTCGGTATTTTTCTCAGCTTTGAGAGATGCGAGATAAAATTGTCGCGTTTACAGAAATCCATTCTCTATAATGTGGTGCACACGCGAGAGAAGGAAAGTGTCAATTCGTGCGTCAAGATCTATGTAAATAAATCGCTTTCGGCCAACTGTTTCCGCTCTAGTTCCGATCACTCCGCGCGAAAATTGATGCAGATTGGCGATGTTCGGACGCGTCGAGGCGATCCCTAAACAAATCGATTTAATAATCGCTTCTATTTGATATGATAGAACGATGTGACACATGCTGCTGACACGAGGCCGAACATTTTGGGTTGCTCAGTTACAAGCGATACGAGTTATGAATTCATCGACCGGTACACGTTGACCAGCGTTACGTCAACAGCACCGCTGGCGAAACACCTCGTCCCGTGAGAAATCGGCTTAAAAGCACGACAGTGAAACGTGCCGTTTAAAATGACTGATCGCCGCACCGGTGTAATTGCAATTATCGACCGATTTCAATCTTTTCCCGCACGATGCTTCGCGTTTCTATTAGGACGATATAGAAATCCAGCCCGCGATATTGCAGTGTTGAAAAATTCTGATCTTACGTTCCCTTCGATCTGTTTCCGGCCATTGCTATTCTTAGGTGTAATATTTTTATAAATTATCGAGATATAAGGAAGAATATATGTAACACAATTATGACGTATTGTCATACTTGAGATTATTGAATAGAAGTCGTAACTTTAGAAAAATTATAAAGCAAAGGGTTGAAATCAGCCATATTCGACCTTGGACCCCTCAATCTTCGGGGCACCGATTTGTCTAAAATAATCAAAAGTTTGTCAAACCAAGAGTTTAGCAATACAATTATGACGTATTATCATACTCGAGATTATGGAGTAAAAGTCGTAGACTTATCGTTGCTTTTGAAAAATTATAAAGCAAAGGGTTGAAATTAGCCATAATGGACCTTGGACCCCTCAATCCTCGATTCAACGATTTGTCTAAAATAAGCAAAATTTGTCAAATCAAAAATTTGGTAACATAATTATGACGTATTATCATACTCGGGATTATCGAGTAGAAATCGTAGCTTTTAAGAAATTACAAGGCAAAGGGTTAAAAATCAGCCATACTCGATCTTGTACCCTTCAATCCTCGATGCACCGATTTATCTAAAATAACCAAAAGTTTGTCAACACAATTGTGACGTATTATTATACTCGAAATTATTGTGTAATATTCGTAGATTTTGGAAAATTATAAGCCAAAGGGATGAAGTCAGCTATACTCAATCTTGTACCCTTCAATCTCCAATGCATCGGTTTGTCTAAAATAACCAGAAGTTTGTCAATTAATTCCCTAATCCTTAAACAAATGCTACATTCGAGGCATGCACGAGCATGCGCGTGCATAGTTATTTATACCTAAAATGAATTTTCCTTTTCTCTTTTTAATTACAACTTATTTCACGTTAACCCCGTTGAGGATTTCTACCCCTTTCGTACTAGATGTCTGTTGTTCCACTTTTAATTTACGTTTGCTTATTGCAAGGTTAATTGAAAACGGGAATGAACTGCACAAAGAACAAGGTTTTGAATTTAACGCTATGTCGTCCAGTGACACCATGCACAAATGATGGTCAGTCCCATCGGCAGCAAACGAAAGAATCCGGATTAGATGTGCGAGCGACATAATATTAATAACGATAAAGCGTATTTAAAATATAAACTATTTCTTGGTACAGTTTAAGACTAGTCTAACTCTACATTGACTCCGCTTTGCCTCTAAACTCTAGCTCTTAACAGACATATCATAGCACGACGGCCATTAGGATACCAATCGCCAGCACCGTAGGAACCCCTGTCGAGAAAAGCAACCCCCGTTGAGCAGCCCCTCACACGTCGAATATAACTGTCTGAAAACACTCCGAATATACGTAACCCAGAGATTTTCTCAATTGGCGAGAAAATGCCGGATATCAGGTTAGATTTGTGCGAAGCACGGATGTTAAGGGGTGTCCACAACGGAGAGTGTAGAATCTCGCGTATATATTCCACATTGGTCTTCGTTTCACGTCGACACGGTTGCCTCGAGCACCGGAGCCACTTCTTTCGCCGCTTCGTATCGAATAGGCGGAATGTTCCGTGAAAACACGGCCAATCGAACGAGCTTTTCGCTCGTCCTCTACAGCCTGGCTTCGCCTCGAAGCCGAGCGAAACACGGCCGAGGGAAATTCGCGGCAACGAAATGCAACGGTAACGGGGTATCCCGGCGCAACGAAGTTACCCCGTGGAATAAAGCGAGCGGCGTGCAACGTGAATCGCGAAATTAATAGCTGCACGTTGACCACGCGTAGCGAGGGATGCGTGGATTTTTCCGTGGCGACCAAATTACGAGGGCTAACGCTGTAAAATCGACCGTTCGACGGCGAAACGAACTTACAGCGACGATGAAAGCCCGATGGCGTCGCGGATATGAACCGTGTGTGCCCCGTTGTTTCGAGCTGGAAATAAACGGTGGCTCGGTCATTCGAGTTTGGATTAAGTGGTCGCTGGGAGTTATGTTTCACCGGGGGGGCTAGATCCAGAGAGCACTGCGATTGATTGGCGCGTGCAGGTGCGAGAGGACGCTGGGGTCGAAGGAGGATGACCGCCGAGAGCTGCTGGTATTGCACATTCGAGTAATGGAATTACGATGAACGGGCTTGGGACACTTGGGACGCGGGAACTGAATATTTTCAGAGATAGATCGAGTGTCTCGAGACTCGTTTCCATTGCAGACTCGGGTCTCGGCATTGCGATGGCTCTCGTATGTCGCACACTCGTAATTTCTGAGAAATTATCGAAAAACTTTTGGTTCTGTAAACTGGGAAAATATTAGGGGGACCGGAAAGTAATCAAAATTTTGTTTGATGGCGAAAAACATTTATTTGTTAAAGAAATCTTAAGTGCTAATCAATAAAATAATTTCCATCATTTTCTAACGCCTTTTGCCAGCGTAAAGACAATTGTTCGATTCCCTTTTTAAAAAAGTCCTTAGATTTTTTATTAAAAAACTTTTCCAAGTGCGTTTTCACTTTTCCAACATTGGTAAATTTTTTACCTCTTAATGTATGCTCTAACGATCTGAAAAGGTGATAATCCGACGGCGCGAGATCTGGTGAATAGGGTGGATGAGGTAAAAGTTCCAACCCAAGCTCCCTTATTTTTTCCTGTGTTATTTTTGCAGCGCGAAGCTTCGCGTTATCGCGTTGAAGGATCCTTTTTTCTTATTGACCAAAACAGATCTTCAATTGTTGAAGTTTTCTCCAAAGATTTGTCAGCCTTCTGTGATATTATTATCGAATGATATTTGTATCTTATATCCTAGATTGATTTTTATCTATAGCTAAACTTATCTTTTCTCCAAAAATGTTACTAAAAAAATCGTGAAATCTAACCATGAAATTTGTAATTCCCCTAGACATTGGGGAATTGGTCTTGGGTGTCAATTGCTTATATATATGTACAATTCAGTTCTTGACACGCAATAAGCAATTTTTTCCAACGATTTGTTAGTCTTCCGAGATATTGCCAGTCAAAAGAGAGAAATTCAAGCGATAATTAGCAAGTTCATTTATATCGACCGAAAGTTCATATTTTTCGCTTCTCTACGCTTGCAGCCAGTCCGTGTCAGTTGTTTTCGTGGCTCGCGAACACTATTCAGGTTGGAAGAAGGAAACTCGAGGACGGATTGAATAATTAAGTCAGCCGATAGCGACTGGTCTATCTTTCGTGAAATAATGAGGCCAGTGATAACGAACATCGGTGTTATCATCGTGAGACTCCAACGAGACAGGTTCATAGGTCACTCTGGCTTCCCTATCTTTCATTTGTCTTCCACGTTCGTTTTAATATCGCAGTGTTGCATTTCGGTGTTGCACATTGCACTGGATTTGCAAATACGCGAGACTGGAAATACGATAGGTTAGATAAACTGGATGAGAAATCGAGGAAGGAAACGATTGAGAAATTCTTCAACGGAACAGCATCTTTAGAGATAGCCTCGTTCTGGTAGCCTATTCTTTATTCTTTATTATGGTTTCTGGGTCAGCATCCACCTGTTTGGGGTTGCATCATGGTGTGCGATCTGCACCGCCATTTGTTTATCCTTTCCTTTTTCATCGGCGTCAGGAACGTGACAGTTCAGTTCCTTGCCAGGCTTCGCTGTCACATGATTTTGTACGTAAAATACAGTGCGTTAGAAAATTATTGACACACGCAATAAGTGATAGGAATATGAAGGATAAAAGAAATAATAAAAGATTTTTCAAGCATTTTATTTGAGATACATAAAGTTAAGACTATAAACGCATAATGCTATGAAAAGAATGATAATGTCATTTCTTGTAGTTATAAGAAAAATGAAATGATTGCTATCATAAAATTATTAACACACGTTACAAAAATTAATAGTTTTAATAATGTCAATATTTAATAATAGGATACACTTTTTGTTTTATCACTTTGGAAACAGGCTTTGGTATTGATTCTATAAGTTTGCTTAAATATTCTTTCTCTATATTATGCCATTACTCTGCTAATATACTTTGCAATTCTGTTTTATTAGTTATTAAATGCTTTCGTATTTTTTTTATTTAATCTGTCCCATATCCTCTTAATGGGATTTAAATTTGGTGACTGAGGTGGTGTCTTTATGATCTTTGGATAATGATATAATATATCACTCTTGAATGATTTTCGATTTGTGTTTGGAATCATTATCTCGATATAATTGGAATCTTTCAGAAATTCCCAATTTTTGGGCAGTTTGCTTTAAATTATTCTTTAGTATATTTAGGTATCCCATTTTATTTATTGTTTCTGTTATAAATTTTTAATTTTCCACCCCAAATGAGTTCCATATTTTCTTTTTCTTTCCAATAATTCTACATAGTCAACTTTGAAAATATTGAAACGAGGTTTGAACATCAGAAGAATAGGAATTTTTGAATCTTGAATTTTGCATAGGTATTTCGTCCATAATCGCGGTTTTAAAAATAAAGAATGATTCGATTTTGAATATCTCGAAACGAATGCATCGAGGATCTTTCGACCTTCCTTAGAGCGTCTTAGTGTTAATGGACATTGAAATTTCCTCTAAGAGATTATGGCTGCCGTCTCCGCGCTGTCCCATATTTCCACATTTCCACTTCGTCCGGTTCTCCTGTGTAGAAGAAAGTTTCGTATCGAAATTCTGATATACGAGTTGGAGAAGTCTGCATTCAAATTTCCCCGCCACTAAATCCCATATTTGCACGCGATGTCTCAATTTACCGCGACGAAATAGCCGGGATTGTGTAAGGGCAAATCGGTGCTTTCGCAACTCATCCATTCGATTTCTCCTCGATCGTTCGAAAAGTCAGACAGCGTGGGGAATCGCAGTCGGATGATTACGCGAATTTGTAACCAGCTATTTTCGAAACTCGACAAAGCGATAAGCGTGTCCGTTAATGATTTACGTGGAAAATTTCCATTGTTGCCTAAGGAGGAAAAAAAGGAAGGAATTATTCGAGTAAACAACCGCGAAAAGGATAATAAGGTTTGCCCAACGCGCGATTTTTCGTGGAATCGATCGATTGTTCTGCTGAAACCGCAGATTACCTGAATCATTTTCGTGCTGACGTCTTTGCTGAAATTAAATTAAATGCCCATTTACGTAACTACGATTCGCGTGACGAAGTTGAATGCAGAATTTATGGAAATATTGCAACGAGGATTATAAACGAAAAAATTCTCTGCTTTGCATACAACACTCGAGTTTCGGTATTTTTCCTCCTCTGTTTGAACTTTGTTCCAACGTTGTCAGCGATTTCCCTACTCGTAGATTAGGATTTATCGATTTTGTAAAATCCAAGTTTGTAAACCGATTTTCTTTTTCTTTTTATAGATTCGAAAGGTCCGTTTTGGAAATTACCTAAAACGAATCGGAGATGGTAGAATATTTTCTTCCCATGTCGAAAAATCATGAAAATTTATGGGATCGCGATCATATTTTTATATGAATCCGTCCATAGATAAAATTCGGAAACCGGTTTTTGACCTTAAAAAACTGGTTTCAAATAGTTTTGGAGAAAAGATTAGCATGAGAGAATGAATTAAAATCATCTCCTACCCTAGATCTATTCAGCCAATCTTTTCACTCTATAAAACAGCTACTACATTTTTATTTTTATTTTTATTTGTTACCATTAATTTTATACCTCACTGTAATAATCTTCTTGTAATTTTTCTAACAGGTTAATCCCATATAAATAAATAAATAAATCAATCAATCTTGGACGTAGATCATAGTAAATTCCTTTCATTCTTTATCAACGAGTTCGACGATTTGAGAAATTCAGTAGCCAGTGAAAAATTTCATTTCCATTTAACGAAATATTTATAACAGAATATTTCCAATTTCGGATAATTTTCAAATTTTACAGTTTTGTCATAATTGGTTCAGAAAAATGATGAAAGATTTTTCGCAAAAAATCCCGCTTAAAATTCCGTTTTTAAAATTGAACTACATTCTATTCCGTGATATTTTCGGCGACCCGATGATTATTAAACAAATGAAGCGAATTTCACTGTTTCCCGCGAAAAAGCCGAAACCCGAAAACCGGTTTTTTCAGACGTAAATTTTCACAGAGCCTCTCGTTATTTCCTTCTATATGAAATTGCTCGGTTATTTTGCCCTTTGTGTAGTGGCACGCTTTCAAGGGCGTCTATTATACGATCCATAATGGCGATCCACAACGGCAATTAGAGCGCCATTGCAGTAACCCGCGAATAAAAGTCGCGACCGGGCAATTAAGACCGACTCGCCTTATCGTCTTCGCATTGAACTATAAACCGTATCAAAACCGTTCCAACTGCCGATTGATCTGTAGGAGGTGGGTATCAAGGTCTTCTATGATACCACTTTAAATATTCCGTCTCCAAGAGAGAGATATATTAAGTGCTGTAGTTGTCTTCTCTTGTAGTTCCTGATGATGGCTGATGTTTCTATGGTGCTGGTCAGTTGGTATCCCCGTGGTCGTCGTTGCTATATTAATCCTTGGTTAGAAATTATTATTTTAATTTTATAAGCTTAATTTCTGAACTATTCGAATATTATTGTGATCTGAAAATCAGCCATTTCGTCGACTCCTTCCCGGTATTCGAATAATCGTGTGTGTAGGAATAGAAGTATCTAGGTCTTCTGTAGATACCCCATTCCCGATATTCTATCTCCAAGGGAGAGGTTTATGAAGTGCAGGGTAGTTGTTGCCTTCTGTTGCGGCTCCTGATGATGGGTGGTGTTCCTATGGTGCTGGCCTGGTGGTATCCCCGTGATCGTCGTTGCTATCGATAGGGTAGCAGGTAGAAGAACGACGAGGAAAAGGAAGGGATGCGTTTCGTCCCGGGCCTGCTAGGGGACTCATCGGTAAGGCTTTCTTCTAGCAGACCCTGCCTTAGACCAGGGATACTTAGGTAGCACAGGAACTTCTATTTAAGGGAAGTCGAAGCTTCACCGAGGACTTGCGAGAAAGTCCTCGAACCTCCTTCAAGTAGGAATCTATCTATTGACGAAGGTGAGAACTTGGTCGCTACAGATCCATTTCAAACCATCCACAGCATGAAACCCGACACGTGGTCGCAGAACCGATCGATCCTTTCGGACTCCGCGAACAGGTGTCCTTTCCGGCACATTGCGAGCTTTTTCTCGCCAAATCTGATCGCCATTGTCGTTGTAATCGATTCGTGGTGGAAATACGTTCTGGCAGCTCGTACGTACCCGGTAATTAGTCGGTGCGATCAGCTGCGGAGGTCTGTTGGAAACTTCGTGGCTCGTATATTATCAGAGCGATAAGGACTTGTTGACCGGAAGAACGCGTAATATCGCGGAGGTGTTCCACTTTCCGCTCATTTTCCTCCACCTTCCGCAGACTTTCCTTCTCCCTCTTTTGTCTTCACCTCCCCGCCTTCTTTTTACCCCTACCTTTTTGCCTCTGCGTCCACCTTTTCTCTTCACCTCGTCCTCTTATTTTTTCGCGCGTCCGACCAGTTTCCCAGAGTGACGGGCATCGATCGTTAATCAAGGTGGCACGGATACGGGAAAAACTGATGAATTCCCTTTTTAATGGAACGTGACGGAGCGTCGTTCTCTAATAACGTTGCTTTAACGAGCCCATGCTCGAAGGAACGGGCTTCATAATCGAATATGTTTTAATTGTCCCCGTTGCAGGGTGTCGATTCGACTGCTGCTTTTTGCCAGCCTTGCTCGCTTGTTATTTAACAGGTGTTTGACACAATTAGCCGCTCCAATGGAATGTTGTTTATGCCTGTGGATGGTCAAACGCGAACAACGCTACCTCTGCAGCGAGTGCGTTGCACCTCGTTACCTTTCTTTTAATTCCAGCTCTTTCGGTCCTCGTTTCTCACGGTCGTGATTTTTATGTCTGCACGCGTGGATGAAAGTATGGCAGTGATCATGCACGATCCCGTGATTTTAACGAACGGAATGTACGCTTGTGTTAAATTCAGGTGTCAGTGACAGTGCTTTGCAGACGGGGTTGTGCGACGTTCTACACGAGGATTTGAAATAACGTGTACCATATTGCAGGATAAAAATATGAAAATTAAAACTGTGGAAAAGGAAGATAATTCAGTGATTTATACTATAGGATGTCTATCTCCTCAGTAGGGCCATGGTGGCCACCGGTGTCCGGCGACATTAATTTTTTAAATTTATATTTGTTTCATTCTAACCAATTTTTGAATATTTGAACAACGTAAATAAATGGAGAACTTTGATTAGAAAATATTAATAATTTGCAGCATTTCTTTTTCTTTGCCATATTGTTTGATAAGTCATTATATTTTAAGAGTAATGGAAATTTTATCGTACTGACTACACCTGAGCATACCACATGAAAAGTGCATGGCATTCAGAGTGTTAAAGACATTGTTAATTGACAAAGGTGAGAAGCTTCAAACTCCATGTTAATTCGTTTTTTATTATTGTCACTGCTTTAAGATGATTTTTATAAATACTCAAATCGTTGGATTATTTTCTAATTTTGTCTACATAATTTTGAATTTTATTAGATACGTATTAAATCAGATTCTTTCGAGTATTTCAAAATTGATGATGCACGTTTCACGTTATGAGCGGTATCATATAATTTTAACGTATGAACGTAGCTAGTCTTGAATATTCGAGAAAAATGAATTCTTAGTCGTTCCGTGAGATATCGAAGCAAATTTGTTCTGCTGAAATTGATTGCCTACAAACCAACAGAATAGCCAGGAAAATGGTGAGATTAGAGGCTACCTCTTGCATTCCGGAAAAATTTATGTACCGTATTTTTCTTGCAGAAAAATTCCGCTTTCTGGTATCAAGCATACAATTATCGTGTCAATTACACATTTATTCCGCGCTTTCGTGTCCGCACGTTTAGCGTTCGTGGTTTTTTCGTTTGTCCGAACAATCGTGGATTTTCTCCGCATATTTTCCTCATTTTTCGAATTTTCCTGGACAACCGCGTGTTTTTATTTGCCGTTCGTTATATCGAAACGGGAGAGTGCAGCATAGTCCGTTATTCAAATAGAAATGAAACGAGGATAGAATGAAAAAGCTGGCAATTTTAAACGAGTTGTTTAACCAGGCCGGATTTTATCTAAACGACAATAATAATAGGAATTTCGGTCTCTAGAAAAGGGGAAAGAAATTTATATTTTTATATCTTTGACTTATCGTTAGAACATTTAAAATTAAGTTTATAATTTGTAAATTTATAATTAAATTTATACTTTCGACACTGTATAATTGAATCGTCGAGTGACGAATCAGTGGTATAAATAGCATACCAAATAAAAATGTTGCGGATAATTTGGAAAACCATACAAAAATTTATAACTCCCGAGTAACGTGACGTTCAAAGAATTACGAACGTGATCTTCACCTTAACCCCTTCGGGATTATCGACGGGCATATTTGCCAGACGAAATATTTGTCACGCCACTGTTATTAAATTATTTTCTGCGGCATTTTCACGTGACTAATATACTTATATCGCACGAAGATAATATTCAATCTCTTTTTCGACGTTCTAATTAAATGGATATAAATAAAAGTCGAATATCGACGAGTAGCGAAAATAACTCACAATCAGCACAGGCGCTCGATTTCTCGTTTTGCTAATTATTCGCTCAAAAAGTCGGCGAGCAAAAATATTCCAAAATTTACCATACGCGAGAACATAATTTTCCATTCTTTTACGAATCTCTTTGGTACATAATGAATATATAAAATCGATTCTACCGAAGATTTAACTCTGTCTTTAAATATCACGAGTAAAATACTCGGGATGGATAAAAGAATATGCAATTTTGTGCAGCCGAGCGAAGAAAGCATATGTAAAACATCGTGCTCTCTTTTCTTCGTTTTCAAAAATTTTCCAAATCGATTTTCGTCGCTGGGAGCATAGATTCGGCGAATAAATGCATAAAATTTAGGAAGCGGTCGTTGCAACGAGACCATCGGTTACAGCTGGTTATTGGCGAACGAAATGAAATAATTACGTCCGGCTGCAATGGTTGAAGCTTCCGTTTCTCTATCAAAATGGCTGTTTCACGGGCCGTGATCGGTTGCACAATGCTCGACTTTGCGGCGGTGGTATCTTTTTCCTCTCGCGCGAAAGAAAGGCTCATAATCGGCGATATTATGCAACGCGCGGACTCGGTGCCGATCCCGCTAAAATCTCTATTCTCCCTGCGGATGTTTACCGTCACGATTTAGAAAGCGAAAGTCGTCGCGCTGTCGCGTTATCGTGACGGATAGACCGAGGGAGAGAGAGAGAGAGAGAGGGAGAGAGAGAGGGAGAGAGAAGCTTAATGCCATGTTTAGAGATTGGTAATGTTTGTTGGTAACAATTTAGGTATCAATGTAGGGATACTGTTTGATTGGCAAATATAAGGAACAGGAAAAGTTATTTTATTCTTAAATATATAGCACAGTATAATATTGTACTATATTTATCTGTAATATATAATAAAGTATAAACTAAAAGACTAGATTCATAACTGATAGTGGTAGTAATATAGTATAGAAGATAACTGATAGTATGGTATAATATAGTACAGTAGTAGTAGTATAGTAGATAACTGACAGTAATAGTAGTATAGTAGATAAGTGATAGCAATAGTAGTATAGTAGATAACTGATAGTAATAGTAGTATAGTAGATAACTGACAGTAATAGTAGTATAGTAGAAAAGGACTGTCTTAAAACAGCCCTTGCA
>NW_016907991.1:163172-165229 GCF_001483705.2 Eufriesea mexicana
TCTCTCGGTGGTTATATAATCCTGGTCTCTCTGCTGATTGGTTGCTATGATGTTGGGGGTGTATGTTAACTTCAGCGTCCTTCGGTGGTGGTGGTTGTTTAAACAATCTAGATAATTGTGCTTGTCTTCTTGAAGGGTGATATATAGTTGTTTGTTGCGGATTACCTAAGTGGTGGCTTAGGTGCTAAAGAAATCAAAGGGCGCTGACAGTAAGGATATAAACAACCTTCTACTTGGGACATTGCGGTCCTAGGGCCTCATCAATGGTACTTGAGAAATTTCAGAGCCTTCGCACGGTCTATTCTAAACAAAGGACCGAACGAAATACCGGGACGACATTCCAAGGCTTAACACAATCCTTGTATGAATATACCGTCACTTGTCCTTCTATATACTCTCCAGATATCACCCTGAACATTCGATCTGAACCGGAGGCTGCTGTTCATTATCCATGATCAAGGTAGTCAAGGTAGGCCCAAGTGTTTCCTTGCACTCACTCTCAAACCTACACGAATTACACGATGACATATGTGTGTGATGCTATCATTCTCACCTTCGCCAATAGATGGATTCTTATTTGGAAGAGATTCCAAGACTTTCTCACAAGTCCTCGATAAATCTTCCGTTTCCAAACTTTCCAATAGTGTAGCCCCATTTAAGACAGGGCCTGATGAGTCCACTAGCAGGCCCTGGACGAAACGCACCCCTTCCTTTTCCTTTCATCCCTTCTAGGACCGTCGTCACATCCTAGGATACCCTGTGAGCAACCAATAATCATAGGGCTAGAGAGCCCTCCTCCCCAAGTGTATTATAATAACTCTCGATTTACTATAATAGTTCTACACTATTTCCCATAACCCTCGACACTCAACTGTGTCTTATACTCACCCTCGATCTCAATTTCAAATAAAAAATTCAACTCAGGAACTGTCTCAGATTAGAATTCAAGACTGTGGTCCCCTCTATCATTCTTAGCTCACTTTATAATATTTCTTTCTCACCATGCACACGCTTTCCGATGTTTCCTTTAAAGAGGATAAAATATGATCAGGTTAAGGACCTGATACGTCACCAAGGATTTTTCACAGTGGACCTGGACTTTGCACCTTAGCAATGCTATGTGTACATGCTGGAAAAAGAACAATACTGCACATGTAAATGCAGTTTCGTTCGATAATTATGCGGGTTTTTACTCAGACCCTGCGGTGAATGACGACAATGATCATTAGGCACGGTGGAGAAATCTTGGTCAGGTGTGAAAGGAGATTAAACGTAGTTTTAGTGTCGCTTTTTGCAGTTCCAGCAAGCAACTGTATCTATGACTTGTACGAATTGCTGTCTTATTTTTATTGGAGAACAGACATTATTTTGGGTCTCTGAAAGATTAGAGTAGCTAATGTTAGCTTACTTATGGTATTAAAATTCAGAAACGAAGGAAAATTAAGAAACCAAGTAAATTTTGGCGAATTTTTATATATTCTTTGATTACTCTTTTATATATTCTTTCTTTTCATTCTCCTGGGATACAGTGATTATTATTAAAATTACCTTCATACGTCATATTATCCTTCAAAATTATTATCCACGAATTCAGAAGGTGTCATATTTTTATCTTATTTTTAATTTGAATATACATATTTCAGAAGCTAAATAATATACAAGAATTTACTGAAAATGTTTGTTTCTTTGCCTCTGCAAGTAAATATAATTTCATTCTAGGATGACTCAGATTTTATTTTTATTCCCGAGCAGGTTTTTGCACGACTGTTGCGTTATGCAACGATGATGGTTATTAGGCGTGGTGGAGAAATCTTGGAGAGTGTCAGAGGAGATTAAACGTATGCACATTTGACATCAGCTTTTACAAATAAATCAAGAAATTATGGAAACTGTAATAATTCGATGTTTTCTATTTTTGCGGATGTTAAAAATCATTTAAGCCTCTTCGTAAGATTGCCATAAGGAGTATCGATATTTCGAAATTAGTTTGCCGCGAAAGTGGGAAAATTAAATTAGATACGTCGTTGCACGACTTGACTCAATTATCGAAAAGATAA
>NW_016907992.1:0-13693 GCF_001483705.2 Eufriesea mexicana
CTGCGTGGAGAGAGAGGGAGAGAGAGCGAGAGAGAGAGAGAGAGAGAGAGAGAGAGAAGGAGGGAAAAAGATACGGTCGTGTTTGCGTCTCATCGCCGTCAAAAGGAACGAAATGAATGCCCTTTCTTCTTGTTCAGTCCCTCTGCTCGTTGACAACGAAACGCGGAACAGACGGAAAGAGCACGAAAGTGGCGAGCGCGAGCAAAAGGGAGAGAGAAAGAGAGAAAGGTACACGGCACGCGTTTTGCCTCGCGAAATGGAGATAAACTTTTCTGAATGCGACTGCGGTCCGCCGCGGATGAGATCACCGCGTGACGATGGATTGCGACATCTTGAGCAACAGAATTTTACGTGTTCGACTTTCCCGCGCGTCTTTTTTTCGCCCTCGTCTCGCGGCGCCCTCTTTCTCTCGATACCGGCCAACCAGAAATGGCCGTTCCGAAACCTGATTTGTCTAAGAAATTTCACGACAGAGATTCGTTTAACGCTGACCATTTTGCACGGTTAGTCAAATGATTAGTCGAATAATTAACTGAGTCGCTTGATTAATTTCACGAAATATTAAATAAAAATTTATTTTAAATATAGATGATAAGAAAGTTATCTATCAATATTGGCAAATCCATTAATTTTGCTAAAAAGAAATTGAAATTTATTTTACATAAGAGTAGAAATTTTAAAGAAGTTAAGCACCGATACTGCCAAATCGATTAATTTCGCGAAACAAAAAATCGAAATTTATTTAAAATATAGATACTAAAGAGTTATATATCGATATTACCAAATCGATTAATTTTAGAAAAAAAAAGAATAGAAATTTATTTTAAGTATGAATATTAAAGAAGTTAAGCATCGATATTGTCAAATCGATTAATTTTACGGAAAAAAATAGAAATTTATTTTAAATAAAAATATGAAAGAAATTAAGTATGGATATTGCCAACCCTATTAATTTTACGTGAAAAGATAGAAATTTATTTCATATAAATAATAAAAGAGTTAACCATCGATTAAGTGCATTGATTCTATCTCTTCATGGATGGCGAGTATATAAGATTTAATATTATACAATATTATAAAAATGGATCAATCATTGTAAATAGTTACAATATGACACAAATTATTATTTAATCATTTACATATCCTCATCTGTACACTTAATAATCGAGTTGATAAAGAACGAAAATACTTATTGTCAGTGAGTCACAATAACTATGTATCATACTTATTAAATAGTATAATTAATATTAAATTATATATACGTCGTACTGACTTCGTCCCTGAAGGGTTAAAATTTTGAGAAATTGGAAAGATGGAGGTAATTACCTTGGCCCGTGGACGACTCGATAATTTATGGTTGATACAGCAGACTATATTATACCGATGAGTAAAACTGGATGCACGACGAAAATTGTCGAAAAAAGGCTCGAATAATTATGAGACGTATTTCTCTTTACTTATAGTAGTTAAAATTCCTAAACTACAAATATACTTTTACAAGGATAATACCCACTATTTATTTTTATTATGTTACTTTAATTATTATTATCCATATATACCATATAGAGGCGGCTCTAATTTTAACTAATCTTCGAAATAAAATTTTTAATTTACCAAATCTACCACGTGTGGTCAAATAACCGGTGAATAAAGAAAAATCATGATAAAAGGACCTAAAAAAAATTTGTGTTACATTATAGTGATTCTTTCAGTTGGTAGCGAAAAAATTAATATAGAACCAAAAATATTGGTTATTTTTAAGAATAACAAATAGTTAAATTATTAATTTCCATGATTAATGATTTTTACTGGAAGTACATTTTTTCTTTTTTCTTTTTGTAATTAAGAAGCAATCGTTAAAATTTTATTTGTTATTGCAGAAGAGAATTAACAGATTGCAGTTATCTTTGCCAATTTATTGATGCTTCATGTTACATCAATTGATCTTTCTAATGACGATTAAGCGATATTTGATGGGGCATCTGGAATTTATTATTCTTTCAATTTCAATTAAAACCTTCCCGTACTAGATCTAATTGGATGGCATTTGAAGAGAAATGGCGAGAATAGCTAGTGGACAAAAGTAGATCGAGATGTATGTGGAGTTCGTTTTTCATTTGACCTGAAGCTTTTGTTAATTGAAAGGATTTCGATTTTGAAAAGTTCTTCTATTTTCGCACTTCCGATGCAGTTATCGCTAATTTCACTTCGATTCAATATAGAGTATAGAATATACGTTGACTATAGTTTTAGTATAGAACGAATCAATAAGTAATGGCATTAAATGGTATAAAATTACGTTTCCTGCGTGGTAATGAAATTGGAATCACTAGAAATAAAATTCACCAGAATAATATCCGTTATTAATAAACCTTGTTATAAAATATTATGGGGTTTCAAATCGAATAAGGAATTACTAAGATTAATTAGTGAAAATGAAATAAAATATTACCAAAATTAATTAATGAAAGTTAAGTAATATATTACTAAGATTAATTAGTGAAATTTAAGTAATATATTACCAAGATTAATTAGTAAAAATTAAGTAATATAGTACCAAGATAAATTAATAAAAATTAAATAAAATATTACCAAGAATAATTAGTGAAAATTAAATAAAATATTCTATATATTAAGAAATAAATGATTCTTATTTACATATTTAATTCAACTAGAGTCTGTACTTACAAATTAAATCATGTAATTTCTTTTCCTACCCTCTTCCCCCTCCCATAAAGCGAACGTAATATTTTACAAGTTTAGAGTGAATAAACTTCTCCTAGCACTGGGTATGAATGAACGTCTCAGGTGTTGGATGATAGGCAAATATTAGGTGCTTGGAATGGTGCAAAGAGATAGAATAGGAAGGATATGTGGTAGAATACATATTGACTTTGAATGTACGAGTGCATGAGTGAGCGCGTGATACAACTGTGTTAGTTTTCAAAAATTCAGTAGTATCCAAGGGTGCTTGAATTAACTAGTCACAGACAGAGAGTCAACCCGTGAAAAGTGAAGAGTAAACGGGAAGAACTAACTATAAGAACAACGTGTAAAGAGTAAATGATAAACAACAAACAGCACGTGGATAGAGAGAGTTAAGGGAAGGTGAAAAACTTATTAAAATTTATGTGCAAAGGAAATATATTATAAAATGCAAAATCTGAATTGTACTTAAAATGTTGAGGTTTAATCTATTATTGCTAAATTTATTATACTATTTGCATTATTTTTTATTTTGCAAGTATTTATAGTATTTATGGTATTATAATATTATAGTATTATAGTAAGTATTTATAGTATTTATAGAAATATATATGTTACATTTCTATATATATGATATAATTGTTGCTATATTTATTATTGCTTTATTACCCTATTTATTATTGCTGTATTTGTTGTTATATTTATTACAGCTTTATTTCTCTCTTTATTGCTATTATATTTATTACTATATTTATTTATATATATTTCTATATTCCCATATACAGTTACTATTCATATAATATAGTATCTTCATATATATAATAATAATTATATTAGTACAATATTTATATCATGCAACATTTACCTAATTGTTAATTGAAACAAAATTATTTTTCAAGCTACTGTTTATAATTAAGTATTTTCAACCAATTCAAAATTTTCTCTGACTTCAATCTATACAATACATCATTGACTACACTATACTTCATCCCTCGTATACATATGATAAAATAGACCAAGAAAATTAATTAATTCTATATTACCATCTATAAATGTACATCATTTAATATAATTATTTTCCATAAAAATTTACTTCTTTTAACACTTACCATTTCATCTTCTCCACTTCTTCATCTTCTAATACCATATATCACTTCCTTTCTAATTCACTTCTTTTTCTAATCCTATATATCTGTTTCTTCTCTACTCCATTTCTATTTCAATTTACTTCTTCTCCTTTCGACACCATATAATATTTTATCTCCTATTTCACTTCTTCTAATACCATATACAATTTTATTTCCTACTCCACTTCTTCCTTAATTTACTTCTTTTTCCGATCTCGCGTATCAATTTGTTCCCTACTCCACTTCCATTTCAATTTACTTCTTCTTCCAACACCATACACAATTTCTTCTTCTTACTTCTTCTTCCAACAACACACGAGTTTACCCTTCACGGTAAGTTGAGTTCACCTTCAAGACAGAGGGTGTGACGGAAGGACTTTTGGCTAAGGAGTAGGAAACCTTCAAAGAGCCGATATTTGATGGTCAATGACGTGATTTATAAGTGGTATCCGTCCGTCGCTTGTTGGGTCTGTCACACGTGGGTCCCATCTGTCGAGTCTGGTACTTGTAAAAATTCCAAAACTTTGCCTTTACCTTCACAACTTAATCCGCTAGAACGGCGGTGAGACACATCTATCCTCCGGAATTGCAGTCGCGGTATAAAATACATTGTAAACCGTTAGGTCTGTTAAAAGTTTAAGCCTTAGAATAAAAATCATGTTATAAACACGCTCTCCGGGACGGAACAACTTCCCTGTACGCTAATCGTTTGGATTTCCTTCCCGAAATTCCCAACAATTTTACTACAACACACCATGCTTCCCCATAAACTCGTTCGTTACATAGCAATGGCCAAGATCGCGTCTGTTTAACCAGCACCTCAATATTTCGTCGTAGCAGATTTTCCTTGCCTCGTGCAGCGCAGCAATTAAAGAAACCTTCTCTCTCTCCCACCCTCTTCTCTCTGCAGCCCTCTGCCGCGAACAAAAAGGAAAAGGAAGCCGGTGGAAAAGGGAGAGAAAGAGAAAAAACTTCGTCGTTATACAGCATACGCAATTACGCGCTTGTTCAGCGTCGGAAAGTAATTTTACGAGGAGGACAGTTTAACGACGAATATTAATCAACTCGCCAACCAGGATAGTCTCAGTGGTACACGATTTTTATCTCTGTCCCTTTCCCACTTCTCTTCACAGAGCAAAGACATGTCACTCTTTGGTAACGCGTTTTTCTTTCCAAGAAATGAATCGTCCAACGAGAAACCCGCCTCTTCATCTCTCTTCCTCTCTTTTCTCCTCTCTCTTTTTGCGCTCAGCTTCCGCAAATATTGGAGTTACCCTGGAAATAAGTAGACCGGTCCGTTTCACGAACGAAGACGGCGCCGAGGGCCTGTGCGAGCGTTGTCCAGCTTCACGGTAGATCTCAAACAAGATAGCCAAGAAGCTTTGAGCTTACAATGCCATTACAACGGCGACGAAAACACCTTTAGGCATTCTCTTGCCTCTTTTGCCCTTCGTTTCTTCCTTTCTTCTTCCTTCTTCCTCTCGGCCAGCTTCGCCAGGACGAATCCCATTATTACCGCGGGTATTTCTTCCCACTCTGTCGAGCTCTTTCATTCGGATGGATTCATTTTTAGAGCGCTGTTTCGCTTCGTAAATTAATTTAGAACCCCACTGTCGAGCTTCCTTCCGCTCATCGAGGAGAAGAGGATGCGTCGTCGGGGCGCAAACAATGAAGTCCTTTCTACAAACTTAATTGTTCCGTACGTTCTGTTGTCTCCTAGCTATGCGTGTCTTCGAGATGCAGGTGGCTGTTCGATATTCGCAATAGTTTCGTTTTATTTATTCGCATAGGTGAACTGGAATCCATTTCGAAGGACAGAAGTGTTAAGACATTTGACCTAATAACGTGGACAGATTTTGAACAGCTGTCACTTCGTTCAAAACGATAGCAGGGTGACCTTTATGGAGTCGTTTCAAGGTTTGGAGACTGTAGTTTTACGTAGATAAATTTTATTTTTGTCGGCTGACTTTTTACGCTTGGCGAAAAGTGATAAGAGGGAAGAGTTTTTCTGAAAGTATGAGAGAAATTCGAACGGCTCTCAAATCTGTGAAAATTTTTTTTCACGGATGGTATTGGAGTGAGTGTAAAGACTGAGGTTTCCTCTTTTCAAAGACCCCTCAATTGTTAGTGTATGATTTTTTTTCAAAGTGTTATTCCACTTTGAACGAGGTCCGTAGCGATTCATCTACTCTATAAGGAAGAGTATTAAATAAGCAACCAAAAATTATAAATTTTAACCAATTATTACCATAATTAGTCATTTTAATTTGAATCATTTGATTATTAGATACATTCGAATTTTTAAAACTTTATTTTCTTATTTTTATTTTTATTTTATAAATTAAATTTCGTGCGGTTAATTGCATAAATAATGAACGAAGGTGGTTGCAATATGGAGCAAGAGCTATATGCGTCCTGTAAAATCTATATGTACTCCATTCTGATTGTTTCAATATTCAACTGCATTAATAATAATAAATATGCGCAGCGAGAAATTTGAAATTCGTGCATTCTTAATTAACATATTCAAATTCGAAGATACCATAGCAAATGCAATAAAACACATTTGCACGTGGCAAATTGTACACCTGCATACCCATTAATAAAAAAAAAAAAAAAACAAACAAAAAGCATGCGGCATATAAAAACACTATACACACACGATATCAAGATAACAAGACAATCCGTTTACTATTCGAAACCAAACACAATCTCCTCAAAGAACCGTGCGTCACTAATCGTCCTCAAGCAAGAACGACCTAGTAACGATATACACTTTGTACGTATTGCAGACATTGAGACGTGTCAGACGGGTAAAAGAAAGGATAAATGGTTCGCGTGTGGAAAAACAGACGATGTTTGTCGATACGATCGATTAATTACTCATATCTCAGTGGCAATATCGGTCGAATGACTTTACAAATGTTCCGAGTTACACAAAATAAATTATCTAGAATGAAAGCTGTGTCACAACGTGTGGAATTTCGCCTAGAAGCTGGCCAAAATATAGAGACATCTGTTGATTTGTATACAAAAATTGGTATCTTTTGTCTCGCTCTAAGAAAATTTGAATGTGTTATTTTTGAGAGTAAACTGACAAATGACTCGATGATCGGCATGACGCCATTAATACAGTACCCGATTGGCCAAAAATCGTCGGAAATATTCGTACTTTACCGATTTAATTATTATTAAATTTATTATAATGTTAATAAATTTAAATATAAATTTGTAATATAATAATAAAATTATTATATAAATAATTATTATTTTTCCGCTATAATAGCCAATAATTTGTTAATTTTTTCACTTTTATTGTAAAATTACGTTGTAAAGAATTTAATATTCACAATATTAATAATTATAAACAATTAATTATTATATACTAATACAGCTTTTAATTTATTTATTATATTATTATATTATATATAATTATTTTACACAGTTGTAAAGCAATAATAATCCAACAAAATTGTTCCAATAATTTTTAAAATTACTTTTATTTATTACGATAAAAGTAAATAATTGATCATCCTCATTTTGATCACTTCATTTATATCTAATACTTCTTTCTGACAATTTTTGTCATCTCTCCTCGTTAAATGTTTTTAATAAGATTTCTATCCAAACATTTAAATAAAATAATTGCCTTTAATTTTCTATATATTTGAAAAATGAATTATTTCGTGGAAAACGAATGATTTTTATCAAAAGCGGCTTTTGTCAATTTTTCTGAATATCCAATTAATAATACATTCTAATAATTAGAATGAAAAGTAATTATAAAACATATAAAAAATTAATCCTGAAAATAATTGTTAATTATAAGAAAAATTCTATAAGAACAAAATGGTGAAAATGGTGAAACTTTTTCTTTCTTTCCTAAAAAATTAATAAAATTGTCAAGAATCGTTTTTGACACTAATTTTTCATTTTATTTGAAGTCTTTTGATTGAAACCCTTCTTTAAAGTTTCTCTAAATTGATTTCTCATAAATGACACAAATTTTTCGTCATTTATAGAAGAATTTTTGTCAATATTTATTATTGCTACCGTTAGTCGAGATTTCTATCTTGCGGGAGATAAGAACATGTTCCCGAGTAATTTGATACATCGTGAGCAGGAAGTCGTGCTTTTGATCGACGAAATTGAAATTATTCTATAGAAAGGTATACCAATCGTTTTAAATTACGTCTCACTGACCGTACTTTTGTTCATCTTTGATTTCTATCCGTCTCTGGTACCCGAAGCCCTTCGTGCTCTCCCCTTTTCGCATTTCCAATCACAGAAATAGAAAGCCTTATCAAATTCCTTTCATCGACCCAATTATCTTGATGGCATTTTCGAGTAAGAAAAATTTCTCAACGTAGAAAAACATCACATGTTGATATAATAAAATGGAAGTTCTGGATACACGTCTTTATTTAGATATGCCAAAGTTATTTAGATATACCAAAGAAATTTTTATTTTTATTACCATAAAAAAGCAATCATATAGCAAGGTATAAATAAATGAAAATTTAACAGAAAAGGGAATAAAAATAAAAATAAAAATAAAAATAAAGAGAAAAATTTAATTATAATATGGTGGCCGCTCCATGAGTTCAACGTATTGCATGGAATTTATTAATTATGGAATGATAGTATGTCGTTGTATTCGTTTCAAGAAGTATTGTAAATTAATATTGTATATACTAATAATATAAAGCTATAATAAAATACCATAAATGGAATTAGTGTCGTAAATAAAGAAATAAAGGATGCAGAAAAGTTATTCATATCATCTAATGTGGCGCTTTATAGCAAACAACTGTTGTACGAACATGTTTTCGATAACTTTAATCACGCATGAGATATTCCAGTATTTCCAGTCAAACGAAATATCCTGTATGTATCGAGTGGAAATATATCATACGGAAATCCATATGAAGCATTGAACAAATATTACGTTTCATCCACACGAAACGCGAAATAAATGAAGACAGAACGGACGGTAAACAGTGATATTTAATAAAAACTCGTAAAGAAATCGTTGTTAGATGAGAGAAATAAGTGATAAAATTTCGGTGATATGCACTTTCGCTTTCGGAGCGCGCGATTCGATGTTGATAAACCTTAATTGAATATTTATGAAATATTCGTTAAGATTGATAAACGAATTGAAGATTAATTTACGATACCGAATAAAAATTCGCGAGAAAGTCTGTCACTTTCGAAAAGCAGTGAACGAGATCTATAGTTCATTCACGAGAATTGTTAAATAAATGGAAATTAAGTGGATCGAGAATTAAATTCCAAAAAATTCTAAAAACATTATTGTCGAGGAAAAATAGAAATAAAATATCCTAAATGATACAATTTTGATACTTTTTATTGCTTTGTGAAACTATTAATCGATCATTGCAATTTGTCTACAGAAAATGTAAACTATATTTAGATTGAATGAACTAAGCTACCATAAAATTATTGCAAAATAAGATATCTAAATTATACAAAATTTTCACGAAATAATAAAGTAATAATAAAAGATTAATATATAAAATAATAATAAAAAGATAGTAATACAACTCTGCACAACTTTCATACGTAATTAATTCAAACGATATATGAAAAACGAATAAAAATTGAATAAATTAAACCTGAGGTAAATATTAGTTGAACGAGTTAACTAGCAATACTGATTAAAAATTCATCATAACAGTGTTGATGATAATCGTGATAATAATATCTCGATAATTATTATCATGTTGATAATGATACTATGATGATGATTATGATGTCGATATTACGATGATGATTATTATGATGAAGGTATCACGATAATGAGCATAATAGTGATAATGATATCATGATAATGATTATAATGGAGATCTCTCGGTGATTATGATGATAATGATATAATATCGTAAAAATGAACATGATAACGATGGGATGTCCTGATTATTGTTAACATGTTGATATCACGATGATGAGTATAATGGTGATAACGATATCATGATGATGATTATATTGGAGATCTGTCAGTGATTATGATGATGATGATGTGATATTGTGACGATGGGAATGTCCTAATTATTGCTATCATATTGATATCACGATGATGAGGATAATGGTGATAATGATATCATGATAATGATTATAATGAAGATCTCGCAGTGATTATGATGCTGATGATGATGTGATATTGTAAATGGGGATATAATAATAATTACTCTCATTATGATATCACTATGACGATTATAATGATGATGATATCATGATGATTATTATGACGATGATACTGAAATCATGATGAGGAATGTTATAACAGTGATGATATCGAAAAATACATCTTAAAACACCATAACCATAACCAAAAAGATCACCCAAAATTTCATCAACTTTCCCCTACCACTGTCAACAAACTCAACTTTCTCTCTCACCTCTTAACCCAAACAACCCTTATAAATAACACACGACCGGCGATCCATGTCAAACAGGTTACCTCATCAGACCATTAAACTCTTCCTTTCCTAGATTACCGATTTCCATCGATCAAAGCTCGAATCATCGTCTCGTTAAATGCAAAAGCAGAATACCAAGGTTCTAATTACGAGCTACGAGTGATTCGACCTCCATCGATCGAGTCGCATTCCACTGGATCAGCTCACTAGTTGTTCCAGCTAGAACTAGACAGTTCTTGTCCCATAATCGTCCACGTGGTCGACCATAGCCGCATACAATTCCCATGGACCATTTTCGTCCGGCGCAATCGCGTGGACGGAATATCCCGTTCATTTGGGACAAAACAGTCGGGGCTCCTGATAACGCGCTTCGTGGTTCGATACCGATCGTTTCGCGGTCTACGACCGGCGGTCTCGTGATTATACGACCAAACGAGCATGCAAGAAGCCGGCAAAGACGAGGGAAGAGAGAGAGGGGCAGGGAGAAAATAAAGTGCCCCTCGCGCCGGTCACAGCCGATATTCATCAAAGTCAGTGATTCAATTAGGAGGCTAGGATGATTTCTGGAGGGCATTTCTATGCCGCACCCTATGGGAATTGACGGTGACAGGCGTCGGCACAGGGGTAGGACTTGGAGCAAGGCGAAAGAAGAGAAATTCCGACGGGCTGAGACGCTGCGATGTAAACTAGATTTATGCTATTAGGCGAGATGGACGTTGAGATCGTGTTCTTATTTAGAGTGACTGCAGAGTTTTATTTTAACTTGGTGTAGGGTTTAGAAGGGTATGGGTTTTGGATGAGTAAATTTAGATGGAAAGGGGTATTTTGGAATAGTTGAAATTAGGGGATGGGTATATTACTAGGTTTAGCTTCGAAGATGTCTGAGGTTCTTTCTATTTCTGGGTTTGGAGATGTTTGAAAGTCATTCAGAAATATTTTCTCTGTTCTTTTTCACTTGGGTTTTCGTGTTTGACAGTAGTACTATAATATAATGAAAATTTAAAAATGGCTGAAGTTAAATGGTGGGTTATTAGGCTTGGGTTTGAAAACGTTTGAGGTTCTTCCTATTTTTGAGTTTGGAGATGTTTGTAGATCATTTAAGAATACTTTCTCTGTATTTTTCATTTGGTATCACGTGTTTTGTAGTAGTATCATGATATTTTGAAGATTTCTGGATGTAAACTATATTTTTGTTAGTCGCAGCGAATGTCAAAATCTGGATTTTATTTAGGTTAATGGATAATTTTTGTTTTGTAATATGTAAAACATTTGAAGAGTTTGATCTTGATTAAGTTGGCTAAAAAGGTATATTTTATAAAAGTATATTACTGGGCCTGGGTTTAAAAATGTTTAAAGTCTTTGTTTTTGAGTTTGGAGACGTTTGAAAAACAATGAAGACCATCAAAAGTACCCTTTCTGTATTTTTCATTTAAGTGCACATGGTTGATACTAGTAGTATAATATTCTGACAAGCTAAGATTCTTAGATGTAAACTATATTTATGCTATTAGTTACTATATATAGCAACATACACACATATACATTACATATGCAATTATGCTATTATTCAGAATTATAGGGTGTTTTATTTTACGATATGAAGAGTTTTAGGGTAAATAAACTAGATTGAAATATAGTATTTTGAAATAGGTTACTGTGATTGAAATTATTACATGATTTGCGTCACTTAAATTTGGATTGAAGAAAATTTCGAAGTGTTCGGAATTGGAAAAGTTTAATAAATATTTAAGGTGAATTTAAAATTACTTTTTCGTATTTTTTTGTTTGGAAAATTTGTTTTAAAATAATAAAAATATATTACACTATATAAATATGTTTATATACGAGAATAACATTTTTTAAAGTAATTTTATTAATATACTACAGGTGAATTGTGTTTTTATGTTTTAATATAATCAATTAAACAAAGTGAGACAGGTAGAAGCTAATTTTATACAAATTAATATGTAACAGCAATTATATATATGCGTGTGTATATGAAATATTAAAATATTATACTAAT
Source organism: Eufriesea mexicana (assembly GCF_001483705.2). Lineage (NCBI taxonomy): Eukaryota > Metazoa > Arthropoda > Insecta > Hymenoptera > Apidae > Eufriesea > Eufriesea mexicana. The sequence continues at coordinate 12,300 of NW_016907992.1, forward strand.
GTTTCTAAACAATTGTTTATTCTGTTTAGATATCTACTTATAGTTGTTTTAGTTATGCACAGTTATTTCTTCAAATTCCAATTTCTCTTTGAATCGAAGTAAAGTGTGCAGGTATGTGCAAATATCTGCAAATAAAAATCTTCATATATTTAATGATAAAATAAAATATATCGTGTATTAAAGTTAATTAATGTTTTACAAGGTTTGTTCTGCTTTAATCACATCTTATAATCATCTCGTTATGAATTACTCTAAATGCATACTATAAAATAAATATTCTACACCTATTTAAATAAAATTTGATTCGTACATCTTTCATTTTGGAGATTAAGAATTGTACATAAATCATACGTAACTATCTATCATAAAAATGGCTACTAAAATGCCAATAAAATTATCTTGAATAAATATCGTCACTATATGTAAGGAATATAATAAATTTGTATTCAGTAATATGCGTATATAATACGAATAATGTAACAATGTAAGTGTGACGTTTAATAACTTCTTAATAAAAAGAAAATAATATATAATATATATAAGAATAAGAATAAATGTAATATATCATATATAATAATACATAAATAATATTACACATGAAAGATTTCTTTGGATTAAAATACTTCTGCATAATTTTGCATGATAATTTACGTTCAATCTCAAACTCGTACATCCAACCAGAAATTCTTTAACGCAATTTGACTAGTTATCTCGTATACCGTATCAAACTTGCTGATTCATCAAAGACAAGGAGAACTAGGAGACAATACTAAATCAAAATTGTAGAACTAACACAAATTTCGAACAAACTTGATTACGCGGTGTGTGACTTAGATAGGATTCATACTCCTGTTCTCTAACAATTAATTACGTGAAAATAATAATTCAAATATTACAGTCGTAAAGCATTGTTTATAGCTAATTTTATATGGCGTATACATATTTGATTTTTGTCAAGGTGTTTGAAATTTCATATTATTTTTATATGTAAAATATTTATTTTCAGACAAAAGTTCTAATTTTAGGAAAATTTCATCAAAATTTGAAATAAATTCGATGTTATTCATATAAAATAATAGTACGAATTTAATATATTACATTATCCTTTCTTTTTAACATACATCACTCTGTATAATATTGTAGTGATATTAAATATGTGTTTATAATATATTTGTTGAGAACAAAATTTCAATTTTAGAAAAATTTTAATATTAAAATGATACATTTGCAATATTTTAATATCATTAAACATAATACATTCTTAATACTAGATATAATATATTTATAATGTAACTTATAAAAAAGTTTGTAATATTACAATATTAAATATAATATATTTATAATATAACTTACCACAAAAGTCTCAATTTTGTGAAAAGTTCAGCATTAAATAT
>NW_016907992.1:13992-109203 GCF_001483705.2 Eufriesea mexicana
AGTTTTTAAAAAATTTTAATATTATAATATAATAGTATAATTTAATATTATTATATATAACATAATAACGTAAAATATAACATAATTATAATATGATCAGAATATTAAACATAATATAATCATAATATTATTGCAGTATTCAATACAATATATCTCATATATATAACACATCCTATAATATATTTCATAATAAAATTGTATTTATAAATCACACATCTATAAATATTCCAATCCCCTGTACTGCCCAAGTACTCTCAGACCCCATACATATGATACGAACTTCTCCAATAAATTAAACCCTATCTAATTTTCCCAAATACTACCCTAAAACCCGCGATAACTATTTCTCCAGAAGACCTCCGCCATTTTGCAACTTCTGCCTCTTGCTCACCCAACCACATAAATTCTCGCGCTTGCACGCGTTTAAATGGAAGAAAGCAAGAAACCAAGGCAAAGGGAGAAGAAGCGCGCAAAAAAAGGGTCGTGGCAGAAGTTGTGCGTACGTAGATTGCAGGATGAGAGTGCTATCGTACTTTTCTTCCTAGCGTGGATAATGCAAGCGAGCATCCGGCTGACGGAATGCGTGTTACTGGGCGATTTGCTTAATACCATGAAAATAAATCGCGAACGTGTTCCACGTGTGTGCATCTCGATGCACGTCCCGTGCAAAGAGACGCATGAAATTACGTAACAAGGAAGCATTAAATATCTGCGACCGTTACGTGAATATGCACGAGTTACACCGAGGAGCCATCGGTTTTTAGAGTTTAATTGCGCGTGATATTACGGGCATCTGTTTATTCGGGTTTCGTGTGTTTATGTATAATTTTCAACGTTTTTCGAATGTTCCGTGAAATACCGTGTTGATTCAGGTTCACAGTTTCGCTGTGTAATTTTTACCTCCATGTACTGCAGTACCGAGTCTAGCTCGTGATGAGGTTTTGTGGCAATGGAAACTTTCGATGTCACAAAGATTAATTAAAGGAAACAGTTAGAATTAATAAACTGGGTATCGTTGACTGACGAGTTGTAAGTCTACTCAATCAAGTGCATTCAAGGACTTAGAAATGCAATACATTAAAGTATATTCCAGGTCGCCTTAAAAAATTTCTTTCTTTCGTGTATTTATTTCCTTAACCTTTATTTGCTAATTTTAAGTATCCTTTCAGATATTCTTTACTTGTTGATTTTAAACATTAATTACAAAAGACAATATTTTAGAGACTCTTTCTAGTCCCTGTCAAAGTCTTTCCTTTTATATCTGTCAATTCTGTTATTATCTGTTTGCAAGTCATAGGTGTCTTCAGTGATTTATTTCTGAACACAATATTTCAGATTATGTTGTGGTAATGGTTAACATAGATTTTGAATATATATGTGTTGATATAATAAAGGAGCGACACAAGGATGCCAATATCTAATGGTCTCTGGTATCGTGATAAATGAGTATGCGTGTAATGATCGAGGTGTGTGTGAATTGTGTATGTTCGTGTAATGTATGAAAGTAGAAAGAACAAATCAGAGAGATTGGGCATAGGTCAGTTGTAATTGAGTTGTAATAGTGAAAATAGGTGTGAGCATGTGATTACGAGAAATTAATTAGATTTATACTTAATATTTGTGTTTGATCATTTTTTTGTAATTAAATAAAGAATTGTTCTTATTGTTATTGATATTTCATCCATTAACAGGTTTTCATCTTAGACTTCATAAACATTAATATTTTGGTAATTATCGGTTACAATTTAAATTTATTCGTGTATTTTAATTCAACAATCATCATGTCTGTAAATATATTGTATATTTACGAGTTGTTAAATAAATATTTAGTCAAAGTCATCGATATTTTAATAATTATTAATCGCAACTTCAATTTTACATGTTTATTTCTATTTTTCTCTTTTTAAAGTAAATTCTTAATTTATTTTGCTACGTTAATTATATCGAATTAAAGTGAACAGAAATTGAAATTGTGATTGATGATTATCAGAATGTTGTCAAATTTGATTGAATATTTCTTCGAAATATTTATTGTTTTATTCAAAAATGTTAATTGTTAAATTGAAATAAACGAAGAAATTGAAGTTGTCATTGGTAATTGTCAGAATATTGATAAATTCGAATATAGATTTATTTGACATTTTGAAAGCAGTGCATTCTCGGACACTTTAATCATTGAATCGAGGTGAACGAAGAAATTGAAGTTGTAAGTGATAATTATCAAAATATTAATAAATTCGATGGAAGATTTATCTGATTTTCTTGAAAGTAAGCAATATATTTTCAGACATATTGATTATTAAATTGCAGTATGTAAATTAAAAAGGTCTGATGTATGATTGTCGGAATATTGCTACATTTGGCTGAAGATTTATTTGATACTTTCGATGTAAGCAATATATTCTCAAAGACATTAATTACCGAATTAAAATGAGTAAAGGAATCGAGGTTATAATTAATTATCATGAGAATATTGAAGAATTTGGCTGCACATTTATTTGATCCTTTGAAGATACGTAATACATTCCCAGGCATATTAATTATCGAATTGAAGTAACTCAAGAAATCGCCTTTCGAAGATAATCGATATTTGTCAGAATGTTATTAAATTTCGTTTTAAATTTATTCGATAATTTATGCATTAAGAAACAGATAGACAATATTAGATATTTTATGTAATAGTAAACAAATAAACAGTATTTGGTATTTTGGTACTTTGTAAATAAACAATATCTGTTACTTTGGAAATACACAATATTTGGTACTTCGATACTTTATAAATAGGCAAAATTTAGTAGTTCGGTACTTTGGAAATACACAATATCTGATACATTCAAAATATGCTATAATTGGTACTTTGATACTCTGTAAGCAGGCGATATTTAGTAGTTTGGTACTTTGGAAATAAACAATATCTGGTCCTTTGAAAATACACGATATTTGATATTTTGATGCTTTGTAAATAAACAATATTTAGTAGTTCGGTACTTTAAAAATATACAATATCAAACACAAATATTGAATTAAAATATCATAAAATTAAAATTCTAATTGATGTAATCATAAAGATATTAACACTAAAACTACCAAAGGAGTCAAAATGACTTGTTTTGAATATTTTATTTTCACAATGTCTGATAACATCTAATTGTTTCTGATAAAATTAATATTAACATTATTTCAGATAAAAACATAATTATATATTATAGTGTCATAACACTACAATTATTATTTATGTATAATATACTTACATTTCTATAGTTTTTATTATATACGGCTATTTGCCTCTGTAATACCACTAAAATTATTATTCCTGTATAATATATTCATATTTTTATATTTTTTACAATATTTTATATCATATATATATAAAACACGATACAATATATTTAGTTACTTGTTATAATCCGATAGTTCTGATGTTTAATAAATTGAGTATCCTGTGTTATCCCACGTGTAGGGCGATCGTAAAAATTCCCAGTACGCAGAGGATGCTCGGAGTATGTTGATATGATCACTTGTTCTTTATCTTTCCGTTATTCTTGTATCATATTTTTTCTGTTTTGTTTCACACAACTTTCTGAGTTTCCATTCGTAATTGTTTCAGCGGAACTCGGAGACTACGACCCCAGACGGCATTCCGTGGGCTACGTCACCGAATTTCGGTTCTTAGCGAATCAAACTACCGAATTGGAGAACCGTATAGTGGAACTTCATAAAACTCTCGTGTAGGTATCAACACCAACGACACTTCTTTACGAACAAATTTTAACCCTTTGCACTCGGAAAATTTTTCATTGCAGAAAAATAGTAATTCCAAGACTTTCTGCCATAAAGTCGACGATATTTTTCAAACGGTAAATAAGAAATCGTATACAAATTAAAACGTAGAATTATTTTACTTCGACATTCCACGCATCGTTCGGTAATTTTAAATTTGACATATCCATTAACACCGATCTTCAGCATCTGATTAAATGGCGACTGAGAGTCGTCTCTCGAGTGCAAAGGGTTAAACGCACAAATTGCACCTAATATTAACGAAATACCAATAAACACAATGAAAGCACGACTCTACCGACAGTAAAACCATCTCAGAATCGTTCATCCTTAATTTTCTAAATCCCTATTCAAAAATCTCCCTTTTACAATTTCTCAATCCACGGCGAAAAAGAATTTTAAAAAAGCAATCAACAATAAATTCGAGTAAAATGAAACAAAATTATGCTGTTCCAATTAATCCAGAAAATAATACCGGCTTTCGTGTATTTATATTCAACACAAAAAGCAAAACCGATCGATTTCGCAATGCGAGTAATTAATAATCAGGGCAATTTAAAGTAACAATGACCTCCTTTTCCAGAGGACAATTACCCTCCGCCGCGGAGCTGAATTATTTGGACAAGGTGAAATGGTTGGAAATGTACGGAGTCGATTTGCATCCAGTGCTGGTAGGTAGTCGGTCTGTGAATGAACAAAGGCCATCGGTGCCGTAATGATACGATAATCTTTCGAAAACCCGTAATCTCGATCCGTAGGGTGAGGATAGCGTGGAGTATTTTCTGGGCCTGACGCCGAGCGGGATAATTTTGTTGCGCAACAAGACCAAAGTGGGAAATTACTACTGGCCTCGAATCAACAAGATCTATTATAAGGTGAGCAAACGTGGCAATTTTTTGGAATTTTGTTCGCCTTGAGTAAACCAGAATCGTTTATCAGTGTGCAGTGTGTGAGTGTGTATATACATAAGTGTGTATTTTATAAATAAAATCTGTGGAAATGATAATGTTAAATACACCGATGAGTCTGTTTAAAATATTGAATAGGAAGGATCAATATTATGTAAATGTACAGTGCTAATTGTTTTGTGAAAAGTATATAAAATTACATATTGAGAAGTGGAAATGTAAAGGTGATGTGATAACAGAAAGAATGATAATTAGTATAATGCAAACAGTCGTTATGATATATCATTAGAAACGCTATAATTGAAAAGTTAAATTTTTTTATTTAAAAAAAAATTATAAATATCTATAAATTTATTTTCCAAGTTTGCTCAATGAAGTACAAAATAATATATCAAAATTACTAATAATAATTTCAAATACTCCAGATTTGAAATCAAGGCCTACATAAATTACATATAACCAATCCACAACTAATCTACTGTTTAAATATACAGAATCATACAAAAATTATACCAAATCTTCCTTCAGATTTTCCCATCCCAAGAACCCTGCATAATCGTTTGGAACTATTCGAAAATCGCTGAAACCTCACGAAACGCAATTTCCATTTCCAGGGTAGATACTTCATGTTGAGAGTCAGTGAGAAGAATTCGGAAGAAAGGACGCATGGTTTCGAGACGCCGTCGAAAGGAGCCTGCAGACATCTCTGGAAGTGTTGTCTAGAGCATCAAGCGTTCTTCCGGTTGATGGCCACCGGGCCACCACCTCTGAGCCCTTATTCCCGTTTCCGGTCGTACAGCCCTCCTTCCGGCTCCGAGAAGCACACGGTGATTAGACGGAATCCGCCGCCGATCTTCCAGAGGACGCCCAGTCGCAGGGCGCAGCGACGCGTGGTGGAAGGCCAAGAGATGGTCGGCCCGTTCGTGGAAACGCCAGCGACAGTGAACTCGAATCCGAATAGCAACTCGGTCAGCGGCAACGTTTTGTGTAATACTCAAAGCGCCAGACAGGTGAACAATTCGAGTCCGAGGAGCACGAGAAGCGCGCCGTGGACTCAGAGCCAACCTCGTGGCCTTTATACTTCGTCTAGTCCTCGGTCCGTCCGCTCCGCGGGAACGGCGCCAGCAGTACGTTCCTCGTGTTTCTTATCTGTTACAACGAACCTAAAATCTGATTATATGTATCATAAATTAGATTAGTTTCCTAGGAAGAGAAAATTTGTTAGGGATTAGTGTGTTGCATTTGATAATTTGTACGTTCTGAGGAATCTAGAGTTCGATTGTTCATGTTATGAATCTCTAGATTGTTTTCCTAGGAAGAGAAAATTTGTTAGGGATTATTGTATTGGACTTGTGGAATAATGTAATAACTTATGTATTTAGGAATGTGAGGAAGGAGTTAGGATACTTTTGATCCTTTTGTATCATGTTTTAGATTTAGGTTTTGATTATGGTTTTGATCATGTTTTAGATTAGGTTGTAGTGTTTTAGATTTAGTACTTGCTTGGAACTTCTTATATTGCACTAACCCAGATTTAGTTTATGGTGGTGTATAGAACAGTTATATAGTATTATGTACTTTATATAGAGTATATATTGTATTCTCATAATATAGAATATGTAGTATATTTAAGACGTATATGGTATACAGAATACGGTACAGCTAGAGATGTGAGTAAAATATCTGTGAAAGATTGAAAGACTGTTATTGGGATTGCTATTGTTACAGAAAGATTACTATGTGAAATGTTAAGGTCTCGATTTTTATTTTCTGATACTGTGTACCTGTGTCTACTGCTATTTCTCTGCTAAACAAAATAAGCTTTTTACAGTGTACATTAGTCTTTGGTTTTTTGCAAACTATTGCTCACGTCTTATCTGACTACTTCAGTACTCGATCGAGGTTTAATATTCCCAGTGTTTACACTTTGTTATTTATTTTTTAGCTCTTGAGCAGACTCCAACGACGGAGTAGCTCTGTAGAGAGCCAAAGTTCAGGGGACAGTCACAGTCGCGGTGGTCATCGTAGAAGAAGTCATAGTCATAGTCATCGAAGACACAGTCGTCACTCTGATTGTGAATCCGAGCTTTCAAGAGGTTCAGACACTAGGTCAGGCCATCGTAAGCATCGCCGGAAGCACAGAAGTTCCCGTTCTTCTAGGTACGATTTCTCACATCTATATTTATTCTACCCTATCAAGCATTCGTCATTTAAACAACGATAATGTCTATTTTACCTAACAATATTTTTTAATTTGATTTAAGGCTTCAATCTATTTTCATTTCATAATACAGTCATTGTATGTAAAAATTTACGTATCTTGGTTCTCTATACTATATACTATATGTTTGACCTTAAGCTTATTGTATCAGATCCTTTTACCTTTATTATCATTTATAACGAAGTCAGATTTTCTTCCTTTCCTTTCGTACTCATCATTGCTAAAGGTTGATCATTGATAAAAAGAAGGAACATTTCGTATCTACATTAATCAACCTCGTTGCGTTTGTTATCGTATATTAAGACAATTAAGCGCGTAATATATGCGTGCTTGCCTAATTGGTAATTAATCGACATAATAAAGGCCCCTTAGACGGTGATGTGAAAACGAAATAACTTGACAGAACGTCTTGGGCGAGTTCGTCGACCGTGAAGACGGGAAGAAACCCTCGTACTCATTATACTCTCACGGTAGGGTACATAGACCGCGGAGAGGTGATAATTATTTTAATGAAGACATGCCTGGGAAGTATCAACCTCGGTCAACGAAATCTTTCGACGCGACGCATTCACGTTTTCAATGAAAAATCACGAGCAGAACAGATTCAAACTTGGTTTATCGTAGTGCTTTCGTTATAATGCTCGGGAATATTTTGGAGTTAAACTATTATGCTACATATACACGTGTGAATCTTTTCAGACACGAATTGGTAGACTCTGAGCCGCAATGGAGAGAAGCACAGAAGCGGAAGGGCGAAGGAGTTCAACGTGCTGTTGTAAGTTCCAATGACAACGTGATTGCTCCTATTCGATATTCAGCGAACGTTTCGTTTATTTAACTTCCATTTTTTAAATATGAATGTGGCTAAAATTACGAATGTTTCAATAGGTGAGCCACACGGAGCCAAGAAGAAGGCACAGAAGCAGACACCGGAGTCCTTCTCAAAAGCAACCACTGCCAGACGAGCTTAGGAAGTACGTTTTCTTTATGAAATTGTAACAGCTCTGAAATAATTATTCTTTGAACAGGAAGTGTACATTCAAGTTTTTATGTTGATTGTTCGGTTTAAGTAAAACATGATTGAACGAGTTGTTTGATTTGGAGGGGTAAGTATATGACATTAAGTTTAAACCTTTTGTAATATTGTTATTATGTGTACAAGTTTATTATAGTTATTATTAAATGCATGGAAATAAAAGAATTCAAAGTGAATTTTGTCTTACCTAGTCAAATCCAATATAAATATAATTTAATTTTAAATCATTGTAAATATCAATGTTAAAAATTGCACAAGGTTTTGGTATTATATTTCTTCCTCCAAATTAAACAGCTGTGTCCTGTGTACATATAAACCGGACATATGTGTTATAATGTAAAGACTGCAATGTATAATGCCCGTGCACGATCAGAAATATTGTCAATATTTATTAATGTATATCAATATTGGTAATGGTGGAGATATTTGCAATAATATTCCACGTTTACTATTAAAACCCGATATTTCAAATGAATATTCATAATATGCGTTCGATTGTTTTGTTTTTGCTACTGAATCAATTGGTAGCCACAGTGTAAACAATAAATTATAATCGATACCTTGCACTTGATATACAGGGCGAGCCATTTAACCCTGCCATCTAAAATAAAATTACTTATCAATTGTTTGGTATACGAAAAATGTTTCATAAAAAATTGTTTGTTCTCAAAAGAAGCATATAATATAGTAATTCATTTCTTGTTGTTTTGAATTTTTGTTGAGATATAAAAGTCACTTTAAGTTTTTCAACCATGATGTGTAACTTTTGACCATAATCATATAATTCAAAAATGTAAATATTAATCTTACAAATGTTGCAGATAAAAATCTCATCGAATCTGGATAAAAGACGAAACAAAACTAATTGTTGCTGTATATGCTTCCCTTATTATCGAACAATTCTTATTTGTAACATTATTTTGTATAACAAGTAGCCTATGATATATATTGTAAATATTAATCGTGTATTGAAACTGATTTGATAACTTTGTTATCAATATTTTTGATCGCGTGGGCCCCCTAACATGTACTAATCTTATTACTTCTGGTATGAATGAAATGATTTGAATAATTTGTACAAGGTAATTCGCACGTAATGATTTATATAAGACAGTTTCTGTAGAATTAATGAATTTCCTTGCGAAACATAGTATGACGTAAAACAATGAAACAATGGCTGATTTTCCAGACACTTGGAGTTTGGGCTAGTCGATACTTCCGGAATGAGTGAACAGCAACGACGAGAGATACCATATACGGTGGTTCAATCACAATCATCCGTACAACAATGTACCCTACAGTCTAGCAATTCCCGATTGGACGACGCAGACTCGTCGTCCCTACCTAGGTACGATGATCTCAAGACGGCCTGCAACATCCACAGTCATCCTCCGCAGTTGGAGGATGAGACGGGATCCGTAGTCATTGTTTGAAATTTTTCCCATTGCATGTGGTGTTTTTTTTTCTTTTTTTTTTTTAATTTATTCAGAGCATGTACATGATCTATTTTAAGCATGCCTATTATTTATTTAAAGCATGACAGGCCCTTAATAAATCGATGAGATTAACAGCTTGTCGCACCTGTTTATTTATTTCCTGGCTGGCACCTATACTGATGCTTCTCGCTATTCCATGGAAGTACATTGCTGTTCCATGGAAATACGTTCTAAAAAGAAAAATTGTAGCATTTGTTCGTGTGTGTTCTCTGTTGAAATGTTTTGTGTATCTTGTATGGTATAATGCATCGTATTAATCGACAAGTAAATGTGATCGGTATATGGGAGTGTCGAAGTTCTGGTAGATAATAATTGTCAACGATCAAGATGGAGATTTTCATTGTGCCAGTGGAATCGAATCCCTGAACCCCTCTTTAGGTAGCCGGTAATATTATTCTTGAAATACTTGTAGACTCCTAAATACATTGGCGTACGTAAGTGATCGACAAATGGATAAATTGTTACGTAAAACTTAGTGTTGTAATGTGAATAAAAATGTGTATCGCTAAAGGAATGCAATATGGCTCGTAGTATGTATTAACCATGTTATGAACGTTTGGTAAACTAAAACGTATTACATATGCATCGATGTCGTAATGGTGTCCGATCAGGGATGTGCTTAAAATTTGCCGTGGTACCCCAAGATTGTCAAGGAATAACTTTCAGAACGATCGGATCCATTGGCAAAAGAAACAGAAGAATGATACAGCATAGTCGCGACGGAAGTTATAATTTGCCACCGACCAGGCCGAATCAAGTTGAGACAAAATACTACGATGGTAATAGGAGCGAGTGCAATATGAGGAAGGACTTTTATTATACTCGTAACAACAGAATATTGATAGGAAGTAATGTGGACAGTGGGCTCGGGGAAAGTACACCGCAAGAATTTTCAAGTTGCTGCTCAAGCTCTGCCGACAGCGCTAAGCCTACTCGTGTAGTACGTATTTTTTCGCTTGCTCTATTATAACATCGTCATTCGTTCGATTATCGAATGTGGTCACCACAGTTTTGGTTTCAAGTGAAACTCATTATTTTCTTTATTTTCCTCTTTCGACGTAACTTTAGTTCACTATGTTATTTAAAAGTAAACAAATTTTATTAGAAAATAATGGGTAACACTTTTGCTTCAAGTAGTTTAAGCTTTTTGCTTTTAAGAAAGAAAAAAGGATTATTGTAATCTGAAATTATAGATAAAATCGTCTTTATTCAAATTGCACTATTATACGAAAATCTTTTAGACACACTAAGCGCTTTTTACAAATACATATGGTTAAGGCTTGCTACTTCTTCCTCCGCTGGCCACAGCACTTTATTACATCATTTTTCCATTCTTTGAACCATAAAGTAATAAGAAAAATTGATTCTATGAAATGCTGTTGCTAAAATGTAGTGCGTTGTATCGTACAATCTTCTGCGTAGTAAATTAGTAAAATAGTTTTGTTTGGTATAGCCGCAAATGCAATTAGGGGGAGAGGTACGCTATGAACTGTCTTCAAATCAAGAAATCTACCCTCCTGTTGATACTACTCTGGATGCTGTTCTTCAGCCCATTATATCGTAAGTGCTTCTTTTCATTGCTTTGTGCTTCCCTCTTACAATAATATCTAGTAAAAAATTAAAATTAAGTTTGGCTTTATTAATAACTAATGCACTATATGCTGCTATTACACATATACACACAGTTACACATTCTGAAAAGTATTGGTATTTTTTAAATGAATTCTAATATATCATATTTTCACGATTTTGAATGGTTTATTTTAAAAATTTATTTTTAAATAAATCTTTGCTTATACTGTGATACATTTTATCTTGTACTGTTTCAGAACTTTAACAAGGAGACAACGGAACCGCCCGAAATGAGCATGAAGCTTTAAATAAATACGAAATAGACATTTATGCACATATTGTATATTTAAGAAAGTTTTTATACCTCATTCAAATTAAATATCTATAATCCCATCAGTCACTGAATCTTATGAAATGGAACAACATAAACAATGAATTAAATGCGCAGCACTTTTATTCCTTAATTAAAAAAGTGTCCCTAATCTTGTCTAGTCCTCATTTAGCTCTCTTTAGATGCCATGTGCCTCATCAGGTTTCCTATAAATTTTTCCATCTTCTTTAAGTCCTGTGCTATCTCTGTTTTATATTGTAGGCACTACAAAAGAAAATTATAAATGTATTATTTAAATAGATTTTTAAGAATTATAAGGTAAGTTACATAAGGTTAAAGCTTACCGTTCGATTATCTGTAAGTTTTAGACATAGAATACCTTTATTATGGCAATATTTCATTGTATACCGAGCCTAAAGCAAGGAAAATAATAAATTATAAACTTAGTAATTATTAAACTATTTATAAATACAATCTGCCTTTACAAACTTTATTAATTTAACCTGTAATTTAATATTAAAATAAATGAATATTTTGTATACAAAAAATTCTTATTATTTATATACCAATTAATGCAATCACACATATTTTAAATGCTTTACAAATTCAATATAATATTATGTACTTATTTGAAAAATTTATTCAACTAAAATTTCGTTTCAAACATTTACATGACACGTCAAATTGCCACATCAGTCAAGATTTATAACCTATGAAAGCTTTTCTTCTACTGGACGAAATATATTTATTTACGCATTTCAAATTGAAAAAACATATATATCACCATTAATTTAATTAAAACCCACCTTCATTGGATCTTGAAGATATAACCTCTCGGCTCCTTTTTCGAACTCTTCCCACGAACTTAAATATGTCATTATTAAGAATAATGAAGGAAAGTCAATATACAAAATTATACTAAACCAATATTTCTATTAAAAATAGAAAAGTATATTCAACACATCGCCAGAAGGAACGTTGTTTATGAAAATATAAAACGTGCACAAAACATAGACAGATGTCTTGCTGGAACCGGAATGAGCGTGGTAAAAAAATTGTTTTCGTGGCGGACCCTGAGGATAAGTTAGTATATTGTGTGTTGGATGTAAAATGTCGGTAACAAGTTCAATAATGAAAATAATTATAAAATGTTTATATTATTATTTCAAAACATTTTGTGAAACATTATATGTAATATGAAATATATATTTTTATGGTTTTATGTAAATAAATATATTAAAAAGAAAAGTAAAGTGTACAAAAACAAATTCTTAATTTCTATAAATATTTAAAATTATACTTTCAAAAGTATATAGTTGGTAAATATTGAAAAGCATTTGCTTTGTTAATACACGATACACAATACGTAAGTTAGGCCCTTGATCTGTTCAATGAAATAATGATTTATACCATTTATACTAACATATTTATTTTCAAAACTATTTTCTTAATATTCTATTCTTTTTTTTCATATATTTACTATTTGATCTCTATACTTCTTAAAATTCAAATTTATTTGAAATATTTATCAAATGCAGATATATTATTGAATAATATATCATTTTTATCATTAGTTATTAGAACAAAAAATTTATAAAATTCAATTACAATAAATTGATTTAAAAAATATTACCAGTTTATGATTGATATTTCTATGCATTTTATTGAAAATTCGATAATACAACGAATTGCGTAGTTTAAATTTAAAAAGGATATGGCGTGCATTTATTTCTATAAAAAGTTCAAAATAATTTCAAATTATTTCATGTAATTAATTATTGTTGTTATTATTGTTATAAAAAAATATCACTGATAATTTATTGTAAGTTTCGAAAAAAGTGACTTAATGGAAATACTACTTTCATTATCATTTTAAATATTATTTGAATTTGTAATAAAGTTGATTACTACGTTCTGGTTTATGCGCATACAGATGCGCAAAGATTAAAACTCGGAAATACGTAGAAGCAATTCAGTTTCAACCAATTCCGTATATTCGCAAATGATTCTTTGGGTAGTTTTGTTTTAATTAGTGTAAATTTAATAATGAAGTGCTTCAAGAAAGAAAAGTATTATGGCATTAGCTACCGGTCCTGTGCTTATGGAAAAATAACTTAAAAATAAGGTAAATTTATATATTTTTAACATAGCATGTACGATGATGATTCCGATTCAAAGATCAGGGATAATGGCGCTTTATCGAGTATTTGAATTCGAATATATGAATATACAGTAGAACATTAATTATCCTGATTTTCGATTTATCAAATTTTTGATGGTAAACAAATTATAAAGTCTTTCTAGTGGAAATTTGTATGAAAAATGCATTTCTACATTGCTCTATTTATATTAAAATCTGCGTTTAATACAAATTATAACTATTTATCTTGCGATTTATTCTACTGTATATCTAATATCCGAAATAGTATATTATATAGCAATTATATTCCACAATTATGTTATAATGTTTTAAAAGTAGTTATACATTAAATTTTTATTCTAAATAAGAATAATAAACAAGAAACAATAGGCATTAGCAAAGAAAGACATGTTTAATTTTTATTTCATGCATAGTTCGATGTAAATAAATAACATTAAAAAATTAAAGTTCTAATATAAAATCACTTCTTGTAAGGCACATCGGCAAAATTTAAATATTGATATAAGTATTCGCCATAAAAAAATGATTGAGTAGATTAAATAGTTATTGCAATAAAATGAGTGTAAATTAGTAACAATTACTACATCAGTATTAATATTATGTGTTTTTTGAAAGAGGTAGTTTTTATGGAATGTTGAAATACAATTATGATCCATTTGAAGCATAATTAATAATCTAAATATCCTTTTAATTCAAGCTTTCAACAAAATTAAGATATAACTTATTTATATTTTATACTTTTAAATAATTATCAATTGTTTTTTCATCAATATTGTTATTAATGTGTAACAAAAATTTAAATTAAAAGGATATTTATTATGTACAATTAATACGACGATGTGCATAAAAATTCACATCATTATTGCAATTAAATGTTTCTTAGCAAAAATAGCATAAAGCAACGTAGTTTTAGCACATGTGTATTTTTGTTATGGACAGAATAAAATATCTAGTCTTAAACGCAGAGTGATCATTTGTACTTTGGTCAATGAAACATTCAAGGTTAGATCAACTTATTTACAATTGCAAAAAATCTTAAACTGATTGATTGAAATTTTACTGGCACTAAATTTAAATGTCAATAATTTATGTCCATAGTGCTGTTGGCATTATTCCTTCTACTGTACCAGCAGTTGGTTTCAGATCCTCATTACTTAAAAAGTTTAATGGCATATTTACTAGATGACCCTAAAATAAAATTAAAAAGAAACAAAGTAAAATATGTAGAAGTAATATTTATTAATATTTTTAAAAATTATTTGTACCTTAATTTCTTCGACCATTTCTTGAGCCGAAAGTGGATTTGATAATGAAAGTGGTTCTTCATCTTGGTACTGCTTCAGCATAGAAAAATTAACCACTTTATCAGTGGGGATACAATGAAATACTTCTTCATAGATTTCTGTATTCTGATTACTTCTAGCACGCCATATGTCTCTATAGAATGATTTTTTAATTATATCTGTTATATCCATATTCTCGTTTGTCTTAAACAATCCCAAATGCTCAGAAATTAATTGTTTTCTCAATGACCCTGCAAATTTACCACAAGGGAATGGTATGTCATTCATTCTTCCATCTTCAAATTCTTGGTCCTGTAATTATAGAATTATCAATACCGATAATGAAATAAAAAACAATTATATATTTGATTGTCAGTAATGCTTACATGAATTATTACTGCAATTTCACTGTCCCTCGTGGCTATCATGCTTCTATCATTAATATTAGCAGAACCACAAATGACAGTATTGTCATCTACAATTAATAACTTGCTGTGAACATAAATTAGTTCTGTCACCAATGTACCATTTAACATTGCATGTGTCCTTAAACCATGGAATGTAATGTATTCACTAGGATCTTCTATTCCTGCTTCATTTAGTCGATTTAGGATCGCACCTCGACTCCTATTTACAATTAAAATGTTTCTAGTTTTTCAGTTTGTATGTATTTTACTTTAAGTTACAATTTTATTGCATGACAGAATTTTTACCTTGATATAGAAGCATAATTCCAATGTGTAATAGCACGTAAAGCAGTACCAGTTGGACCTCCAACCTCGCCTTCAAAACCTGGTAATAAAGGCATTATCACAAATACTCTAAATACTGCTCCTTCTCGATGAGCTCTTAGAATTCGTTTTAATAGGGTTTCTCCTATGCGATTTTTTACTGTGGCGCGTTCCATGGATGCAAGTGTTATAAAAAATTGGTTCTCTATATATATATACCTTAAATAGAAAGATGTTTAATCTATCATATCTTGATTACTTTTAGGCTGAGAGAAAACATTGAAAGCACGTTTTATTCATCCCTTGAAGATGATTATTAATAATAGTATAATAGTTAATATGAATATTTGTAAAAATTAATTTTACCTTTCTGCTTTACTAATAGCTTCAATATAAGCTTCTTGTATACTTTGTTCTATAGTTTCTGAATCAAGAAAACCAGCCGACCAAGAGCTGACTGATCTTAGTACTTGACACTTGACATTGTGTATAGCAGATTCTTCAATAAATGGAACAGAGCTCTTACAGTTTTTGTACGATTTTGGAAGTAAGAATGGATAACATGAATTTAATTTTGCTTTTTCCATCTGCAAATATAAATTATAAAAATATTATTTAACTATTAGATTGTTACATGAATAAAAAACACTTGCCTTAATTGCATTCCAACGTTGTATAAAGTGTCTGGCAACATCTCTTGCTGTTGCACCTTGTACCATAACTCCTATATCATGCCATGGCATTCTAGGAGTATTACTTCTATCTACTAGATCTTGATAAGGTTTTTCTAAATCATTGAAGTCTTTAACAATAAAATTTACATAGTCTTTACCTAACCATAGTTTAGTTACACCTGGATAATCGGAATGTAGATCTTTATTGTATGCCATTAACTCAGTAGCTTCAAATGGAGTTGGTGTTGTATCACTGTAAATACATTAGCAATTCCCTAATATTGTACACATTTTTTAATTGTTAAAATAATATGAACATACGTATTCATGACATTTTCCTCATCACTACTTTCTTCATGTGGATTATATACCATGTTAATGAATTCTTGTCTTTTTATTTTAATATTGTGTTTTACTTTGTCCATGGTGTCTTTTGCCATCCCAAATAAATTTTTACGTTCTACACTTGGAGTATCACATTTCATAGTATCTGTTTCGTCTACTGATTGCATTAGAAATAAATCTTCAGTATTTAATTGTGATAATGCTAATGGCATCGGCGATTTACTACTCATTACTGGTCTAGATAAAATAAAAATAAAAATAAAATAAAAAGTTTAATTTAATTTAAAAGTTCAGTATACATAATATGTAAAGAAACTTACAATACAGGTATAGATCTTGTAGTAGCCATTACAACTGTATTAGTTGCAATAGCCAATGATAATAAGACATGTTTATTTACATTGGCATTTGATACTTTTTTACTACTGGTGTTGGTAAATCTACCTTTAGATGGAATGTAAATGCTAGATTGGTGGGTACTGCCTGTAATTTAGAACAATCTAATTTATTGTAGTTAATAATGATTAATAAGATTTACTTTCAAATCTCGTATACCTAAGTCTATTAGTCTATGTTCATTATTGTCCCATCGCCCATAACATAGGTCAATACCGCCAAGGAAAGCAATGCTTTGATCAACAACTACAATTTTTTCATGGTGAGCCCAGAAAAACACTCCCACTCTTGCATGATCAGGATGACGTAATACTTTTATATTATCAGGGCATTTTTCAACTAGTCGTTGTTTACTATAAAAACTGTTTATACCCAATGCAACTTCTACTTCTTTGTAGATCATTATAAATATTTTAACTCCTTCAAACTAAATAAAAAAATCGTTATTATAATCACATATATATAATTCCTTTAGATTTGTGACATTAATGTTTTGCTCAAAATTACAGTAGTCTTACCAAGAATCCTGTATTTTTGTTAGCATTAACAGATTAAGGAGCATTATTAAATATACTAGGATAAATAAGCAATAAAAGTAATATTTTTCATAATACTTACAGCTTTTCTTTCCAAAATTTTATCTAACCGCCAATAATTGCTATCAAGTGCTGGTCTTTTCATATAAATCTCAGGTGATAACCACCAGTCTGCAATAAAAATTTCTTCTTTGGCACCTTCTAATGCGTCTGCGATAGCATACATATAACTTGATCCATCAACAAACCACGAGGCTGATATAGGCGAACGATAAGGTGCAAATGAATTGTGTGGATTTGATTGTATAAAATCTCGACCTGTAACGTAATGACATATTAAACCTTTTAAGTTCTAGATTTTCAACTGGTTAAAAACTTACCTTCCTTGTTACTAACTTCTTGTATAAATTCCATCCATTCTTTAGCTTTTCTTTTTGTCCAACATTTAATTAGTATATGCCTGCTAAGATTTACTATTTGTATTCCATTTCTTAGACCAGTAGTGTACATGCCACAACTGATTCCAAATCCATTATCCATTAGAATTACTGATTTTATTATACCATCTTTGGGCCTAATATAGGCAATAAAAGTATCTTTAACGATAAAATACCGAGATTGCCATTTTCCACATAGAGACGTGCAAAAATGATTACATCTAATACAACACATGCTTTCAAGCAAACCACAAAAATTACATCTAAATCTTGCACCTGATCCAGTTCGTTTTAATACAATTCCTTCTTTGCCTTTCATTCCCAAATCTTCTATAAACGACAAATACGAGACTTCTAAAAAATCGATCTGAAAATGTTTTGTAATTGTTAGTAAACATTACATATGTAAATATTAATTATTAACTTACTGTTTCTGGATGGTGCAAATAAATTTTTATTTTTAATAAATTAGTCAAATATTCTTCTAATACTTTTTTTCTATGGTCCAATTGTTCATAAGATACTAAAACATCAGGTTTATTTGGAAATCTGAAAATATTATCTTTTATTTTCTAATCATTTATAAAAATCATTTAAAAAGCCATTCATGAAGACGAATTTCTTTAAATATTTTCATACCTTGGTAATGCACCTTTGTGCCTCTTTCCTTCTTTTGCATCTCCTAAACTTTTTAAGCTGATTCTTCTTTCTTTATGACTTTTAGTTGGAAAAGGTATATTTAAGCTAGCACGATATATTTTCAATTGATTATGCAAATTTTGGATATGGCTGTAACGTTTTTTAATTGTCCAAGTAAAATGGCCATGCCTAAATTCAATAGTGTACAAGTTTGGATTCAAAGGATGAGTTGTTACACTACGTTCATTATCTATGATATTCACATGCACATCTTCACCAGGAATAAAAACATCATAATGTTGGCGTTTAATGTTTTTTGGTAAATCATATATAGAAGAGAAAGGTATCACACCAGGATGTTCTAACATGAACAAAGAAAGACAACACACAATGCATTTTATTAATATAATTAGGATTAAATTCAGAGGAAATTAGTGGAATTAGCTAAAATGATGGAAGTAACAAAAACAAAAATCATAAACTTACCTACGTTATCAATACCATCATTGGAATTAATATTTGTGCTGTCATCGTTTTCATTCATAGTCATTTCTAATGAATCAGGAACACCTAGTGCATCGTCATATTCAGAATCATGAAAAAATAAATGATCTATAACAAAATTCTCAGTTTTCCCATCGTTTGATGTATTGTCAGACATTGTTAGTTATATGTTACAAAATTATTAATAAATAACTAAGTATGTGTTAAGTTAAATTAGTTTTATAATATCCTCTCCATTAACAAATTTTTCATAACACTTAAAATATTATCATTCAAATAAACTATACTTATCCACTAAAAGTAACACAAATATCAATAAAAATAATTAAAAAATAAGAAACTAACAAAAATATACTTCAGCAATAAATTGATAAATATGTAAATAATCTGGTTGGACAAAAGAAGTACCATGACAAAGAACTGATGGATTTTCTTGACTCAGAAAATGATCTAATGTTTGGGAGAGGGGACTAAAGTGTTGGCTACGAATTCAATTAAGCATAATTCACTAGAATGACTAGAGTGAACTGTTACAAACTCAATTCATTGTATATTTAACATTGTCTATCTGCCAATTACGGGTCTCGCATATTAACAAATTTGTGGCTATCAGTTATTTAAATGTTAAGTTAAGATATCAACGTAAACTTAGCATAAAGAGCCGAGTGATATTATACAAGGATACAGATTATTTTTGTCTTAAATGTCACATGTCACGTTATTAAGGTTATAAATATTAACAGTTTCTTCTTTCGATAAACAGTTTTTAATGAATTTCACATGGCATAGCAAGAGTTTCATATACACATTTCAGATTATTCCGTTATCATAGAAAGTCATCACACAATAGATTACAGGTGTGATTTCATCAGTGTCCATTATGTGACAGCTTGTACTTATACATTTGTTGTCTCTCGTAAATCGAACGGAATCTAAGAACTATCGGTATAGTAGATATTTTCTATGAAAATCTGTGCAAATATTAACAGAAAGTTGGAGCCTTTTTATCACAGCTCCATATCTGAAAGTTGATGAATATTTTCGAATTTCATCGATATTGAAAAATTACATTTTCGCATTGTTAAATTTAGATGATCTGATACGATCATTCTGTTTTATCGATGAAGATAACAATTTAAATTTGTTATCGAAACAACGAAACAAAAATGAAAATACTTCTTAAATTTTTTTCCACTCCTATTATGTCTATGTAAACAAAGTTTTAATATAATTTTAATCACTAATGACAATAAAGAATTTTTTCCCTAAATTATACGTTTTCTTTTTATTTTTAGTTTATTTGCGTGTTTACTCGTAAGTAATAACATACAATTAATTATGATAACATAATTTACATAATTTTTTTTTACAAGAAAATTACCTTTCGAACATTATAGTTCACTAGCTAAACATTATACATTTTTGCGCAAAATAATATATTTTCTATTAATTACTTAATTTCTATAAATTGCTTAATTACTTATTTAATACACATTGAGATCATACGTGTATACATATGAAATATAAATTTCAAAATAAACGGGAAAGTTATAAATATATTTCTACGACACTATTAAAGTATGCCCTTGAATATTATCAAATAATTACTGGCATTTAAGCTACTACTGTTTAAATATCTATATGACTATCGTTGATATCTTACCAATGACCTTCTGTCGCTGATATTTATCAGTACACATATGTACATATTCAATACACAAAGTAGTACAATTATTTGCTTACAATTTGTGCAAAATACACAAAAGTCTCCCAAGCTTACTTCGACTTTAAATAAATACTTTCCCCAGTCTAGGGACTTTACGATTGTGATTAGACTAATTCCCTTTGCAAAATTCACCAGCGCGAGTGGCATGCTTAGCAAAAGCTCTATACGAGATATTGTCGAGATCTGAAGAAGGTTCACTGTACGTGCGGACGAGTTTCATCAATATTGTACGTCATTTTGCGGGAGATAGGCTGACGGGTCCAATGAACGGCTTACGTAAAATAATATGAAATAATCGTTGAGTAACTATTCGGATAGATAAGATGGTGGCCCGGAGCTAAAGCCCCTACGTTCTGGGTACAGCAAGGTTTCGGTGTTTAGTTGACTGGAGTCACTGGTTTTAGATAATTACCGAATTATAGTGGATTATCCTAGTTGTCAGGTTGTAAGCAAGAGACGACTCCTAGTAGCAGTTCTAATAGTCCTAGTAGACCACCTGTGAGTACTGAATTATATCGAAAACTGAATTATAGTGGTCTAGAATTGACGTAGTGAACTTTGGAGCTATTAGGAGACTGTGATTAGCGTACTGAAATCTTTAACGAGTGATAACAATAAATAGTTCCTTTACTCTACGTTCCTTTACAGATCAGGGTATACATCGAATATAGGATTACTGACAATGTTTATGAGAATATTGTGTTTTAGGGACGTTGATGGTATTGTATTATAGGGATTAACTGGCATCGGAAAGTTGATGGTGTTACAGGGTGTTCGCAGGAATACCGATGGTTCTAGCATAACTTCCTCGTCCGATTTTTAGGAAGAGATCGCCGAGACTCCAGGATCAGGGGCGGATGCGGATGTGCAGACCACAGGCTCGGGTATCGAGATAAGACCCCGGAAGCTATTCACACATGAGGACGAAGCAACGGAGAAGGGTCCACTCTTCTGTAAAACCACGAGCTCGGCATTTATTCATTAGCTTAGAGTGAAACATAACGCTTACTTGCGATGGACACCGTTTGATTTTATTCTCCTACACCCGGGACAATAAGCAGTTAAACAATCAAGTTTAACGTGTGCGTGGCGTACGTGTTGGTCACAAAGAGAAGTGGAACGCGGTATAAAAGGGTCCGATATAACCTCGTTCTTCGTTTATACTAAGCACTCGTTGCGTTTGCAATTCGAGAACTCGATATTTCTCGATACTGTGCCTTGCGCAGGAAGCGTACAGTCGTATGATTATTAGGAAGGGTAATTGTTCGGTTTTGCGATCTACTTTCGAACTGGAACGCGAACCATCGATTTTGTTCCTGGATTAGAATGTCAAGGGAAAGCAACGTAATGCATGCATAATGCAACGTTAATTCAGGCAAAGTAACATCCTTTGGTTTCCTTAACGTTTCATCGTGTTTCTTATCCACTGACAGTAAAACCTTCGATATCTACGTTTACCATCTAGCTGTTCAATTAAGTGAACGATGTACAATATGTGACAAAATGATAGCTGATACTATAATTTTCAATCTTTTACGAGACTAATGTAATATATGGAAATGTTACACGTGTCTCTGTATAATGTGTCGTTTTCTTAGTAATATAGAAAAAGATTAATCGCGGTTTACATTTCCTTTTTTTTATAAATTCTAAAAATGGACGCAAATGTGTGAGAAAATAAGTCACGAGATTTTATTTTGCAAGAATGGAAACATTTATTGCAACGAAATTTTAATTAATATCTCATTTTCCAAACTTTTACCGCTTTTTTCTACTTTTTCTATTTACTTTTTATTTTTCTAGTTACTTCAATGCGAACCCCTATTCAACGAGAAATCATAGAAGCAATAAATGGAAAGAATTAAGAAATAGTAAGATAAATAAAAAATAGGAAACATTATTTAAAGTAATAGGGTGAAAATAAACAGATAACAAAATAAGTAAATAAATGAAATAAATATTTCTTTAGATGATAGAAATCTTTTCGCGTGAATGAAACTCGATATTAAATTTTCCAAAAAATGGCTGCATATTTTCAGTAGAAACAGTATAATAAAATATCCGAAACCAGTCATCTCGACTAGATCTAGTGTTAAACACGATACTAAGAAGTAACTAGCAAATAAAGACTGTAAATAAATGAAATAAATATTTCTTTAGATGATAGAAATCTCTTCGCGTGAATGAAACTCGATATTAAATTTTCAAAAAAATAGCTGCATATTTTTAGTAAAAACAGCATAATAAAATATCCGAAACCAGTCATCTCGACTAGATCTAGTGTTAAACATGTTACTAGGAGATAACTAGCAAATAAAGACTATGAACGTTGAAAGAATTGTCACTCCGAGCCATTTGCTAATATGTTAATCCATGATCGAATACCGTTGTAGATCGATATTTAGATACATTTCTCTAAGCGATGAAGAAATTGGGCCTGACGATCTCTGATAATTAATAAAGAATCGGTGAGGAAATAGCGTGCTCTAAATAACGCAACGTTTTTAGCGACAGTTTCGTTACGCAATGCGAACAGATTTCGAAATAATTGGGGATGAAAATGTTGGAGCAAGATGTTACAGAGTTGCTCGAACAACGTCTGAGAATACAGATCGGAAGTATGGAAAAAATGGTGTTTCTGTTACATTTTAAATGTAACGCATATGCAAAATACCATATAAATTATGTAGATTGAGTCATTGATGTTGATGGATCAAGGAGTACGTGGATACGATTCTAGATCATTCATTATATAAAACTCTTCGTTGATTCAGTTGAATAACCGTGTTACATTTTGCAAAGCAGATGAAACGTATATTGCAAGTGTTCTCTGATGATTTATAACATTAAAAATGATTCGTTTTATTTTGGAATTATTTGACGAAGATTAGGTTAGGTAATATAAATCGAGGTTATTTAAGCAATTCAGTCACGATTTTCTATATTAAAAAGAATTTTAATTATGTTTCAATATTCGTGTCAATTTCATTTCGCTTTTTACTTTTTCGTAGAATATTTTGAGGATACTTTCTCTTTTTCTGGATAATTAGGATTTAGGTGCTTTTTGTGTGTAGGTGATGAAAAGAGAAATTTGATATAAAGACGTAAAATTAATCGTAACGCGAGTATCACTTGAAGATTGTATCTTGCATTAAATATGATTTATTAATTGTGTAATTCCCATAAAAAAATAATTGCTATTGAACTAAGATTGTAGTTCATTTACATTCATATAAAAAACTAGGACAACGTTGTAACGATTTTAATAACACCTTTGGTAATAATCAAGCAATTTTTTAAATTGCAAAAATGTTGCATATTAATATTAATATATTAATTTATTATTCATTTATGTGACAGTTTATTTAATTACGTGTTTCTTAATATTTATTATTTTTTAAATTTTTTCATTTTTTATAAAATTATACTGGAGAGTAGCATATATCATTTTTTACTAATATCTAGTTCACTAGTAATTATTAGTAATCAGGCAGTTGAATGATCTCTTTGTAACACGTAATTTTTCAAATGCTCTAGAAAAATATTTTTAATTATAGAAATTTATATTTTATTAAATATTAGAGCTATATTTTTAACATATCTAATCTTTTATTGATATTTACATTACTACACAATTGAAAACACAAACAGTAGCATAAGCTGGTAACTTCTGAATAATGAGAATACGACAGAAAAATATATAAAATTGTCAAAATTTATATATTTATAATGTCAAACCATTATCAGTATTTAATTCGCCAGTAAATAATAATTTAGATAGAAACATGATCTGTTTATAATACACGTAGTAACTTCCAAATAACAGGAATAGTACAAACTAATATGTAACTGTATTAATTATTAGAATTAGAAATTCACATAGAAGTATATGATTTATTTCTAGTGTATATAGTCATTTAAAAATGACAAAATAATATGTCAAATTGTTAAAGTTTGTATATTACTAATTACTGCAATTTATATATTTATTACACTGAGTCTTTCACTAATTCCTATATCATTGACAATAATGATCTACTCCAAACGCATATACTAATAGTAAATCTCATTATCTCCCAAACAATCCAATTACACTATCCGCAACAATATATTTTAATTTCTTACTTCTTGCCACTAAAATTCCATAAATTATAAATTTCATATTTCCTCCAAGGAGTAATATCCACTAGAAAACAGCAAAATTACATTCACAATCATCTCAGTTATTCCTTGTAACACATTTGCTAATTATCAGTAATGGTGAAACGGCAATTTAAATTATAAACATATATGGATCCTAATACACACGATCCGTCACCTCGATCCTACCCAACACCACCATTCGGGCATCAGCAAACGAAAGCAAACTCATTTCTCCTTTCATCTCGAACATCACCCAATCCGAGCAACCTCAGCTTTCATCCTTGATCTCGTAGTTCGACACTCGAATCGAACACACGTACCCGCGTGGTTACATGTTCACGGATAGCGGGAAGTCACGCATATCAAAGCAGCTATCAGTCAGTAAGAGGAACTCGTCGACCACGGGAGGGGAGTCTGTGGAGGTACCTGCGCCTGAGGGTAGGGGCAGCTGGCAGCACGCGGAGAGCAAGAACGTTGGGTGGTGTGGCGATGGTGGTGGCGATGGTGGTGGCGGCGGCGGTGGTGGTGGAGTCGGGCGAAAGGGAAAATGGTCGGGCGAACACTTTTTTTCTCCCCCATTTAGAGGCAGGTTTTTTGACACGGCGGTCGTTCGATCGACTTGCATTTGTCTCCGAGCATTCCGTCGACTAACGTCCCGAACACACGCGCTGTCAACGGTGCCGAATACTATCGCGAAAATGCGTGTCGATCATTTCCATCTGACCTGATCGAGTCGTGCGTACTGTGAAAACCAATCTCGCTCTTCGATCCCATCGGTCTTCTCTCCGTCATTAGTGATCCCCGAGGGATTCTTCTCTAGGTCCTAACGCGTAAGAACTCATAGTTACCAACTCTCTTCGATCGTTCCCCCGGTAAACCTCGTGATCCGTGTGATTGATATAACCTGTGCGCGAGCAAACCGAGGGTACCCCTGAGAGGTAGACCCACGTCAGGCCAGGTGAACTGAAATGAAACATTGGATCGGGCTGGTCTAAGAAGTTGCAAGGTGAGTGGGACTCAAGTGCGTCCGGGACGTTCAGCTTCTTTTGTTTTGCCATGGGAAACTCATGAGTCGTCTATCCGAACGAAGCCTGTCAAGGTCGTTGCAACGAGGGGGAAAATAGAGATGTGGCTCTTAGATTGCGTTTATTTCCCTTATGGTGTACCGTGCTCCGCTACGGTCGTCTTGCACGATTGTTCTGACGTGCTGCAGACGATCCTCGAGGTTGATGCACTTTTAACAAGAACGGTCGTCCTTAAACCACTTGTGCAATCGTTTGCTACGTTCGAACGTTCGACGATGACTCCGAAACTGGGAATATTCGAGACGTGTCGGTGTGTGAGGGGAAAACTGACGATTGACATGCCAATCAGCGGTTTTCACGATGGAAAAACTCGTTTAAATGGTAAAAAAGACAGGTAGGAATCGGTGTGCTGGATTCCGTGATCGCCATAGGAACCGGCTGGAGTTGCAGAATATTAACCGAGAGGCCGCGGAATTAACTGACCGTTGCCTGTAACTTGGTAGTCCACTTTCACGCGCGCAAACTTCCAGATGTTCCCGGTGTCTCTTACGTAAAACTCGGCTGCCCGAGCCGACCGTGCCGAAATGAACGTTTCCCTGCTGGAGGACCGGTCGTCCGTTCCTCGAGATCGTCACGGAGATTTAGATCGAACAATAATGCTGAAAATTGGGCTCGGGACCAGCGGTGCATGAGCAGCTCTGGAGAAATTCGTTTTCTCGTCATGATATCTTTGTCAGCCGATTCGATCCGCGTTAATATCCGGATAACCGGTTTTTATTTCTCCTTTTTCTTTTTCATTTTTCGGCCAAGGGGAGAGCGAAATGAAAGTATTTTTTCTCTTTTCGTACTCGTCTGGAATCGAAAGAAATAGCGAATAGTTGGTTCGCAATATGGAAAAATCAGTGACTCATGCAGTGGTCAGATTTTCACTGATTTTCGTTCGATATTTGGTATTTTGTTTAGGGAGGTGGTAATGGTATTTAACTTTCGAGGTCGTTGTTGCTTTTTGCGAGGTTTATCGTTAATTATTCATTCCCAATATGGAAATAATCTTATATAATCGTGATCATTTTCGGGTGATTCTTGCTTCTTTATCTATTGTAGGAAAATGGTAACGGTACTCTACACGTGGGATTACTATTGGTTTAACGAGAAAATTCGATATTTATGCGCGAAAGATTTATTTTTGACAATTCACTCACAATACTGTAATAATTAATAATTTATGTAACACTCGCTATACCGATTTTTTAACCATTTCTCGTATTTGTAGTAATGGTACCCGGACGTTTGAAGTCATTAGTTTAACGAGAGTAATCCATATTTTTGCAAGAGACATGCTCTCAATAACGATCAATAATTCGTATATTATTCACTGTAACAATTTTTATACAATTTTTGGCACGTTGTAAATCGGTATTAGTCTACTGAAACTAATCGATATTTCTCAAAACGATTCATCCGCGATAATTAGTTCCCATAATATTCGCTATAATAATTTTTATAATTTTTATACGATTTTTGCTATTTTATTTAGAGAAATAATAAGGGCATTGGGCGTTTGAGATCGTTATTGGGTTAAGAAAAATAATCGGTATTTTTCCAAGAGACATACTCTCAGCCAGGGATCTAATTCCCTACGGAATATGCTTCACAATCGCGAGCACAACCTGATACGTGCAGTTGCATACACCTTCGTGGGGAATTTACTTTCGATTGCCGCGTAACCGATTCGTGCGCACGAGCGATCGTGGAAAGGAATCGGACGCTGGGGCACTGTTCTCTCGAGAACGTTTTTCGTTCTCGGTCGTAATACGTTACGAATTAACGAAACTCCTTTTTCCACAACTTCAATAACCGCATGCTTGTATTTAATCGGCGATAAAATTTAAAATCGATTTCGATCTTCGATCCGATCTACCGTGACCGTTCGAACGGTTTCCATTTTGTTAGCAATTTTTAATACCACTCGATCGATCATTTCATTCTTCATTTCCAGTTCGATTCTCAGTGGGTGTAAAATACGAGGGAAAAATCGGAAATCGGCACGATAAATACCGAGCTGTTTGGCTGTAGAAAATCGGCAAGGAGAAGTTGAATGGACGATGGCAATGAATCGTAATGCAACGCAACCGAGTCTAACGGTATTTCGAGTACGGTCGTCGATCCATGGCTGATCTTGATCTTCCTCCTCTCCTTGCCGATCTTCGCGCCAACACGGAGGGAAGAGGATCGATGGTGCTCACGATCATCACGACTGGCCCCGTACTTGAGACGACCTTCTAAGATCTGCCATTTGTCAAATCTTCAGTAGCTACAAACCGGTTTTTTTTTATCATTAATACTAATCTGTATAGTTAATAGTAATTGGTACAGATGCTTCTACGATTGCATTGACTGCGTTATGTTAGATGAGAAATTGGGAATTTTTAATTCGATTTTAGAAGAGTCTGAAAATTAGGGTGTTAATATCGGTATAATGCTCTTTGGAAGATGGACTGATTTGTATTTTTGTATTTCAATTTTTATAGGCGTTATAAAGGTATTATTCCAGTGGTTGTAAGGAATGTTATAATTTAAAAAAATTTCTTTCCGAAATATATGATTTATTTATCAGGAAAATACGAATAAAAACGAATCGCATATCTACCAAAAATTGCGAAATTTAATCGAATGTGAAAGTGAAGATATGTAACACATATTTCATACGTAGTTTGTACTTTGCAACCATAAATTCTGCGTTTCAGGAGACCCTGGAAAGTTTTTCAAATTGCAATAAATAATTTCAATTCTAATAATCATTGCTCCCATCAGAGAGGCAAATTTTGTAATCTGTTTTAATGCTTTATATATTTTTATACAATTTTGGACTTCCCTTATATTAATAGTAACTCGGTATTATAGACCTTTAATAAAACCCGTAAAATTTACGTGTATATAACAAATTTTTTAGTACAAAAAGTTACAAATTTTAATACATATGAAAATTTCGAATTTTCCCTCGAATTTTTCCCTATAAAATACTTTCTATATTCTTATAAAATTTTCTTTAACAAAACTCCAAAAATTTACGTGTATATAACAAAAATTTCTTAGTATAAAAAGTTACAAATTTTAATACGCATGAAAATTTTGAATGTTCCCTCGAATTTTCCCCCATAAAATACTTTCTATGTTTTTATAAAATTTTCTTTAACAAAGTCCCCAAAATTTACGTGTATATAACAAAAATTTGTTAGTATTAAAATTTACAGATTTTTAATACACGTGAAAATTTTGAATTTTCCCCCATAAAAATAATTTTCTTCTCCGATACATTTTTATATACTTCTACATTATAATTGTATATCTTTACGATCGAAAGTTCGCAGAAAAGTGCATAAATTTTTCAATTTAACCTCGTTTTATGGCACCCCGCGACACGAAGGTTTCGCAATTGAGGTGTGCACGGTATTGCAAAAGCCACGGGATCGAAACCACATAAATATCGAGCCGTGATAATTCGTGACGAGGGAGGGCGAATGAAGCCATGAGATTATTTTTGGAAATAGGTAGAGTTTTCTGAAACCGGTATCGGGTGACCGGGCATGAAAAGTATAGCGACCGATTCAGGTTTCCATTAAGTACACAGGGTGGGGAAGAGCTCTGAGCATTTTTAAACCTTTCCAGCTGGCACGGGACGAACCTTGGCCTGCTTTTCTGATTTTACTTTGTCAGACGGCGTGATTATTTGCCGCGGATTCAATTAAACAGCTGGACGTGGCTAATGATCGTTGGGACTTGCGCGAACGGAAATTCAGAAGATGAAGCGACGTTTCTAGATATATCACGGCATAACGATCGCGGTATTATTAAATGACGGCGTGTCACCTGCTGTTATTTTTAATGGAATAAATAGAGAGGCGAAGGCGTTGTGGAACAACGTAGCGGGATAAAAATAAAGGTTCGATCGATCTTTTTCATATAGAAACAAAGGGGATAATTGGTTATTCATCCTTGACGACGTAAAAATAATCCGTTCCGATATAATTTAATATCAGAGGTAATTTCGTGAAAATATTTTTCGAACAGCGACGGCCAAAATGGCACGCTCCGCTGGTTTCAGGAAAAGGTAAAGTGTTAAACGATTCCGGTTAGGAACGTATGATCTTATAGGTGTTCTCTTACGTTGCGGTGTAGCCGTCGAGGATTATACGCGCCTGTTAACAGGCTGAGGATAATACGAGTAAAAGTAGATTTAAATGCAAGTAGAAGGCAGTGCTTGACTTTCACACACGCGTGCGTGAGGGCGTATATAGGGTGATCTGGAAGGAGGGTGAAGAGTTAGGTGTGATATTCACGAGATCGTATGGAACTGTGAAAGTACAGGCTGTTAATTTTGTGGATAGAAATGAATACCAATATCTTCCACGTTTTTTAAATTCATATTCCAGTCACACGAGTTAAAGTTCAAAATCATTGAAGTTAATTAAATTCTTCGTAAAACCAGTAAATATTCCTTGTATTATGATTCAAATAATTACACATTTCTTGTGTAAATTCTTCTGTCACTGATAATGTTTAAATATTATCAAAATCTGTTAAGATATCTCCTAAGTTGTTGTGGATAGAAGTGAATACCAATATCTTCCACGTTTTATAACAATTGACAAATTAATATATTTTGATAATA
Organism: Eufriesea mexicana; assembly: GCF_001483705.2. NCBI lineage: Eukaryota > Metazoa > Arthropoda > Insecta > Hymenoptera > Apidae > Eufriesea > Eufriesea mexicana. Next base: position 44,609 of record NW_016907992.1, read on the forward strand.
ATATTTAAATATTAGCAACAATTCTAAATAAACTATTTTTAAACACAAAGATTTACTCTATCTTGAAAATTCTTTTCTTTCTCTCTCTCACACTTTTATTAACTCATGTTTACTCTATGACGATTCTCACGTAACTGTTTCATTCTGGCACATATTATATTTATATCATACCAAATAACTTTCATTTATTCTACCTCAATACCATTTACACATATAAAACCAACACTCACACTCTCATAAAACCAAACTCGCAAATTTTTTCTGTCTTAGTAACATACTTCGTTTAATAAAAATCGAGTGTCGTTATGTTCACGTTATTATTTCACGTCCCACCATTCACGACAGAATAATTTTTTCCGATAAGTAAATAATTGGGGATAATCGAAATGGTTCACGCTTCGAATTAAATGGCCCACCCTATATATGGTGAGCCCGTATATTTTGGAATTGTGAAATGCAATGGTAAAATTGTTCGTGTAACATGATAACAGGACTCGTATAACACGGTATATAAATTACGATCTTTGTAATATGGTGGTATATTGAATCGAGATTTATATTGTACCCATAAGATATAGTTATAACGGTATTTTGAGTCGTATTCGTGTAACAGAGGTTCGTATAACACGCAGTGAATCCTCCGTGTTATACAAGGCCTTAGAGTACACGCAATCATTATGAGTAATAGGCTTGAACTGAAATATATCCGTTTTGTCCCTGAAAGGTAATTGTAATTGTATAATCGTAGACGTGATACGTAATTGCAAGATTTTAATTGCGAACAATTCCTTAGTACGAAAATATTAATTTTACATCCATAATAGTAGAATTTTTTATTTTATTATAAAATATTATGGCAGTAATGATATAACGATAGAAATATAACAATAATAATATATTAATAATATAATTATAATAAAAATGTTATAATGTATGTATGATATTAAATCTGATTATTTAAAGCACTCAAAACAAATGTGACGAATATTATAATAATAACAATAATTTGTTTAATACTAAATTTCCAATCTTTTGGAGTACTCAAAGCACATCTAACAAGTATGATATTAACAATATTCTCAAATTTTTTAAATACTCAAAACAAGTATAATTATAATAAGAATGTTTTAATACATGTATGATATCAAATCTCTAATTATTTGAAGCACTCAAAACAAATGTGACGAATATTATAATAATAATAATAATTTGTTTAGCACTAAATTTCTAATTTTTTGCAGTATTCAAAGCACATCTAACAAGTATGATATTAACAATATTCCCTATTTTTTTAAATAGTCAAAACAAATGTAGCGAGTAATAATAATATATTTAACATTAAATTTCGAATTTTTTGAGATACTCGAAACAAATGTAACAAGTATAGTAATAATAATATATATAATATTAAAGCACTCGAAACATGTATGGCAAAAAGAAATAATAACAATAATGATATTAACATATGTAATATTAATATCAAATTTTTAAAGGATTAGAAATAAATATAACGAAAATAATGGTAATAGCACATTTAACAATAAATTTCTGATTTCCCAAAGAACTCGAAACGAACGAAGTTGAAGTAAGAAATATTTCTGAAGGATTACCGCGAAGAAAATCACTTTTTAATATTACCTACATCACATATCGATCAGATACATCAGCGTTAATTCTCTTTTTTGACCTTTTAAACGTTATGTAACACGTTTGTACTTAATTATTGCAGAATGGTGCGGAGAGTTTCGTGGTGCACGTCGGTGGCATTGGTGGTGCTGCTTTTCGTCACAACCGAAGGTCTTCGTGAGCGTAATACTCAGGTAAGCGAAGAATCACAATAAAAGAACTAACTGTACATGAAGATTGCACGTAGAGAGAGGCAAAAATGAATTACCTTTTAATCCTTTGCACTCGAGAGGCAACTCTCAGTCGCTATTTAATCGGATTCTAAAAATCGATCTTAAATAATATATCAAATTTAAAATTACCCAACGATGCGTGTAATATCGAGGTAAAATAATTCTATGTCTTAATTTGCATACGATTTCTTATTTACCGTTTTAAAAATATTGTCGACTTTATGGCAGAAAGTCTTCGAATTACGATTTTTCTGTAACGAAGAAATCACCGAGTGTAAAGGGTTAACATACGAGTAATTTTTTGATCACGTGAGATTTATAATTTTGTACTCACTTACCGAGTCGTTAATGTGCGTTTCGAATATACGAGATCGATCAAGAGTACATTTCATTGCGCAATAATGGATCGACATTAACGATCATAGATATTACGTCGTAAAATAAACGTAAAAGGAACCGTGGAAGATTTCATCGTGAAATCTGTACTTTTCGTTGATTGCATCTATGGATGATCTGACATTCCATGGATATCGAATTAAGGTACTTAACGATCCCATGAAATCTTCAATTATCAACGAATTAGGCTTTTAATGATTTCCTCTTTGATAGTACTCTTTAAACGCTTCGTCATCGGTTCCATAGCTGGAGGTGTATACTAAATTCAGTTTGAAGTAGTCAATTAGTTTACTATTTACTTGATGAATTAGTTTATCATTCATTGAGTCGTTAAAAGTTTAAAAGTTTTTGATACATTATTTTGTATTGTATAATTTAGGCAGTTAGTAGAAATTTAATGAAACTATAATTGTATTCCTTTTATGGTATTTATTTTATTAGCTTCTGTCACAAGTAATGACGCTTCTTACGTCTATTCTTACTTTGTTTTTCAGTGCTAAGGGGAATTTAAAAGTTTGCGTTTCAGAAATAATTATTAACCCTTTGCGGTCGATGTCCCCGCAGCGGGGACATTCGCGAGTCGAAAATTACAGAAAATTACAGAAATTAAAAATTTTGTATATTTACGTGTTATAAGTAGTATTAAACACAAATAAGTTTCGTCTTGCGTTTTAATATCCATACATCGACTTCAAATACTGTACAGGAAAGTAACTGCGAAACGCTAAATTTACTCTGCTGAAATCTGCCGACAGCAAAGGGTTAAATGTCTACATCACGAATTCTGAAAACAGAATAATACATCTGTATATGTGGAAAATATTTAAGAAAAATATTGAAAATAAAGTGGAAATGTAGGAAAGTGTCGAAAGTGGTTTTGGAAATTTCCAAATAATAATTATGAAATTAATTATGGAGTAGAGCCTAGTCCTTTAGACAAATTCAGTAATAAAATATTGAAGATATTTGTTTAATTGAAGAAGGAATAAATTCCATTATGACCACTGTCTACAGATATTTAAAGACATTGAACTTGGATTCGACGTAAATTCATTCTTTTATTAGCATTCAATATTTAAAATGATACTACTAATAGGATAAACTAACACTTCGAATAAATAGAAATAAAATAGAGTTTAAGTCGAAAAATAGTTTAAAACGAAGAATTCTGGATTATTTGTTAAATTTTATTAAATTATAAATACTTATAATATTCATTTGTATCATACTAATATTTAAATATTTAAATATTTTACTATTTAAATACTATTTATGATTTTTCGATTAAATATTTATTATTTAAATTTAAATATTTAAATGTTATATATTAGATTGTTCTATTAAGGTTGAAATATTAGATTATTGAAAAGCAAATTTCGGTATTTAGTATAGTTCATTAATTAAAGTCGCATAGTGACCAAATATCTCGGAAAATGCGGGACTGCTCCAGATTTGAGTTGCTTTTCCCGCATTGAAAATTCTCCCGAAAAATGTTCCCAATTAGTATTATTTATTTAATATTGTCCTTTATATTGAAGTCCATATTTAAATAGGTAGTTCTGATATTAATCTAAATAGTAATTTTTTTGCATTAGGGTTGTTACTTTCTGTATAGTTAATTTTTTGTTACGAAGTAAACAATGTTTGTAATTTTTTTATCAGTTTCTTCAAAAATTAAATTTTCCTAATGTTTATATTAATAACCATCAATAAGATAAATTAAAAATGTTTTAATGACCCACAATTAAATAAACCGAGAAAATGATGTTTATTATAATGAACGTGTAAAGCGTGTTTTTCATTTTCTATTTTTCATTTATATCTGAATGTGTCCTACATTTTAACACAAAACATTAAGTTGTTTTAAATTATAATCATCTACGTACAACGTATTTAAATGCACATCACAAATAGTTTTACTCTTACGTTATTTATTCAAGTTTCATCGATTAATCTTTTTAACATCAAAAATACCAAACCTTCCAAAATCTTGAATTCCAGATTTTTTGTTATTCTAATAACTGAGATCGTACCGGTATTTTTAGTAAAATTGGTGTTGTACATTATTGAAATAGAATTAGGTTAAATATTCCTGTTTAGTCCCATTACATCATTCATCAATTAATTTCTTTAACATAAAAATGACCAAACCTTCCAAAATTTTGAATTCTAGATGTTTTATTATTTTAATTACTGAGATTGTACCGGTACTTTTAGTAAAATTGGCTTTGAACATTATTGAAATAAAATTTGGATAAATATTCCTGTTTACCTTCATTATATCGTTCAAATCATTATATATAGTATATAATATGTCATTAACTTTGGTACTAAGTTCTTTATTCTAGTTTCATTGTTTAATTTATCCAACATTTTAAATTGAGTTCCAGATTTTTTACACATACGTATATCAAAAGCATATAGTTATTTCCGGAAAAATTAATTAATACTGATTTTTATTCAGTCAGAATTATATCACATATGCTCAATTATCTTCATCATACTATTCCAATTACAATTACTTATACACTAAATTGAGATACAATAATCCTGCTCTTAAGTCCATGCTTCGATTATCTTTCGATCACCTGTTATCTCACCGATTAACCTTCTAATCCAACCACTCCTTCACTTCAAAGACCACGAAAATCCCCGAATCTGCTGAAAAGTTCGCAATATATTTCACCGATCTTATATCTCACCTCACGAACACTGTCTTATTCTTACTCCTAATTTTCCGACTCTGCGATTTTTTCTCTCTCTCAAAACGCCATGCAGAAGTACCTCGATTTCATGTCAAGGATGGAGTGTTTAGCGTGGTGGTGGCGTTAATTTAGTTTTTCTTTCCTGTCTTTCCCTCGAAGGCTACCGCGCCGGTGGAACGGATTAATCCCTATAATTTGAATAAGCTCCGTAGTCGAAACCGTACACGGCTAATTAACGATCGAGGAAGCGAGTTATTTGCGAAGATAGCCTACGACAGCCATTGCTCCGAAGGGAAATGCACGCTGGGTCTTATCGAGAATGCGACATGTTTCCTCGCTTCCTGTCGTTAAGTCTCTCGTCTTCTTCGTTGTTGACTTTTAACATGTACGATGCACTGAAAAGTCGGACAAAGCTATTTTAACACGTTATTCACCGGTATACTCTTTCAACCTTTCTGCTGTTTAATAATGTAGGAATTGTTTAGGAGGCAGCAAAACGACGGTGGTAGATAATAAAAAGTATGATTTACTGTGAACTAATTTAAGACATATTCTAGACGCTATAACCTTTCACACTGACTATCTCCCAACAAACTCTTCCCAAAGAACGTCATCCTCTGTACTCCTCTCAAAGAATTACTTGAAGGACTGAACGCTTCACGCCCATGCATCCTTATTTAAACCATACACTCTATCCTCTTTCATACCCATGCTCTCTTTCCCAATCACGCTTTTCTCACGCACTCCTTACAGCCATGCTCTCAGCGGATCACGTAGCCCAAACACTCAGATGCATTCCTAGACTTCCACTCTTCACTTGCATCCGATACTTCCATAAACATCCCGTCCACACGATCCTTGCGTACGGTCACTCACCCTTCCGCACGCACTCCAGATAATACCCCGAACGCTCGAGCCAACCCCAAGACGGCTGTTTATTGTCCTCTATTTTCGAGGAAGGGCTAAAGCATTCCCACGCGCTTTACAGTCATACCTAGGACAAAAGGCACTGTCACAGATGGCGACCTCATGCTCTTGTCACGGAACTAACTTGCAGCGATGAAGAATAAACTAGGCCTCTATACGAGATACTATCCGTAGAGTAGAGTAGGAGAAGTGAACGTATTTAGAGTTGGAGCAAAACTAACTTTATTCGGTTTTTGGGGTCGGGATATATATACATTCCTGTTATCTTATCCTAGGCGGTTCGAAAGGGGTTGTATTTCGGTGTTTGGAACTTTAGTTATCGGATGGTGATTCGTGTTGGCTGCCGTCACAGGGTTGCATCTTGGATTTTGGAGTTCTATTGGTGATTCATATGGGCTGTCATCACACCCTAATCACCATTCCTACAATAATATTAAGTAGTTGTTCTACGGTTCGAATATTCCTGGTCTATTTTCGATAATTTTGTGTCAATTTTTGACGCGTTGTCACGAATGTCATTTGTGTTACACAAAATTGTTGTGTTGTCTGCTTTCCTAGTCACATGATAGATCAAAGGTACATTTTGCTTTCTAGCGAGCCCTACCTTAGACAGGGATACTTAGGTGGCATAGGAACTTCTATTTATGGGAGGTCGAGGATTCACCGAAGACCTGTGAGGAAGTCCTCGAACCTTCTTCAAATAGGAATCCATCTATTTTCGAGGGTGAGAATGATGCTCGCTACAAATTAATCTTGGTGTTCCGTCGTGGAACAAGAAAGACACCGTTATGGTCCTCCAACAGCCAAGTCTTTAGGGCCAAAACAATTCGGCATCGGAATTTTTCTATCCATGCCTTCTGCATGTTTGAAAACTTTATCTTTTATTATGACTTCTCGTGTCGCGGAACACGAGAATCCGCGAAAACCCTAATTTAAAGAAATTAGGCGACGGCATTTAAGACTTGGCTGACAATAGGCCTGAGGGCTCCACATGGTCCGTATACGTAGGGATCCTCAGGCCCTAACGAGAGACCATAAATGGCGGATGGTGTCACCAGCGCGCGGGTGAACCCCGCGTACCTCACCTTGAAGAAGAGGGTGCTCTCCACCACCGTCTTCGTTTGGGAGGACCTTCCCTTCCTGCAAGGTGACCGATTTGCGGACCAAGGGAACGCTCTTGGCCCAATTAGCCAATAATATTTCGCGAGCTCCCGATTTTTCCTAAGACTGATCTTAGGAAAATCGTGGAGGACACTTCCAATTGAGATCTCGAAGAAAGCAGTTCTATTCTGCCTTCGTTTGGGAGGACCTTGCCATTGTCTGAGACCCCTGTATATTTGTTACCTATGTCACAGTATCGATGCGACACAAAACTCTGGGGAAAAAAAAACGAAATTGAGTAGTTACCTTGAACGAGGGTGTGTCTCGAAATATTTAAATTTGAAATTTTTCTTTTTATCAATAAAAAGGAAAATGATTTTCAAAGTTTCTTTTTATTTGTCAGGTGTTATTAATAAAAAAGAAACATCCTCTTTTGCAATTTTTATATACATATACTATCGAGAGTATAATTATCAACGATTGCATTCGCTTAGATGATCATTAACATTTTGCACTATAATGACGATTCTAACTCGTCACGAATTCTTCGTGTTAAATTTCGAGACCATAAGCTATACTCATCACGCGACCATAATTATATTTCACACGTTTTAACATGCACAGAATTCCTTAGAATAAGTATATAGTGAGTAATTAAAATTAAATACTGCTTCAATATAATATAATTTTTCGTAAATAAATCGCAATGCAAAGAGTTAAATTTGTTTTAACTTGTCATTATGATTTCTCTCTTCTTTCCTATTTTTATTTTACACTATTCTAACGTTTATTTTTCTTTTGTTTCTTATTATTATTATTGTATTTTATTTTCGTTACTACTAACGGGTTATCCCATAGAAATAAATACATAAATTCCTCGTTTTCATGGTAAGGCACGAGGTTGGCTTAACCCCTTGGCCTATAATATCGTATGAGACTCGTGGTAAGGTAATCGGGCCAAACACGATCGTGACGAGTGAGAGGCGTGGTTCGTAGATGGCTTAACGTAAACAACACAGGTCAGGCTTGTGGTCCATTTTCGTCGACGTCTTTCCATTTCAGTTGCGTGTTATTCTTCACCACGTTGGGTCGAAATAGCTCGACGTTTGACCGATTTTCTTGTTGATCTCGTTTTCGAACGAGAGTTTGGTTAGTAATATCTATTTCACATCCTTATAATATTTTCGCCGTTCTAAGAAAAATTTAGGTTAAATAATAGAGCGGTCCGTGATCAATAGCAGAGGAAATAGTTTGAAGCTATTCGTTGGACACAAAGAAGATACCTGCGCGTTTATTTTGTCAGGGAAACTGATAATTTACATAGCTAGAAAAATAGTAATTTAAACTTACTTCTGCAGTGTTTAACCCTTTAGTCTACAACCACGTGTGAGGCTCGTGATCAGATCGTCGAGTCAAAACTGATTATCACGAGCCTGGCCCGTGGTGGACCGGTCGGGTCGAAAATGACTATCACGGGCCTGGCACGTGATATATCGGCCGGGCCAAATGTAAACACCACGTGTCACACCCATGGTTTGTTGATGTGCCCCACTTCAATTATTAACCTTTATTGTTTGTTGCTTAATTTAATATATCATTTAGTTTCAATCACTTGTTTGTTTTTAATTTTTCATTTGTATTTTTGTAATTTATTAAATTAACTGTTCCCGAATTATATTTTTCTAATAGGTACGACACCCACGTAAGTCGTGTGCGATTGATGCGATTAGTACAACTTACTACGATTGATTTGCCAAGCCGTGGAATGACTCTAAGGCACGGCAGTTCTGCTTACGTTTCGGGATCACGCTGTTGAATCTTAAATCGCAGGGAAAGGGGTTTAGCGATTATTTTCATTGATCAGGCTAGTGGTTAATCTACACCAATGTCTTTCTGTCTCAGTTACGTGTTATTTTCAAAATAGCCGACGTGTGACCGACTCTGTTGTTGATTATGGCACGCGTCGTCGGAACCAGAATCGTAGGGAACGGGGTTAATAGTGTCTTCCGACTCGGCGGAGATATCGGTCTGAGGAAATCTTAAGCGGCCATCTTGGATGGATGGCAGCCGGACAGGTGAAGTCGGCGAATCGTGATGGGAAGTTGGTAGTTTTCGCTGTGGATGTTCACGGTCCTGGCAGGTTGTTATTTTCAGACGGTTTGAGCACGGAGAAATGATCAGATTGGCCGAGGAGCAAGGAAGACGAGAAAATTGTAACGGGGAAAGAAATTAATTACATTACTTGACGGATAAGAACATGGCGTTCGTTTCTCGATAGAAAGCGACTGGAATCGGTGAATTCACTTTCCATGAAATGAGTATTAATAGATGGTTGACTTTTGCCTTTTTTTGGCCTTCAATTTCTACATGGAGAGATCTACCTGGTTGCATCTTTGGTATAGCAGTTATGCGATTTTTCTGATTGGTAGTTCAATTGCGGTGGACAGGTAGATAGATTTTACTGTATCGTATTTCAGCTTTGTTTTATTCGTTAGCTCTCGATATGTAATTAACCGTTAGAAATAGATTGCCACTGATTCTCTTATATGCTTTATTAATAGTTCTGTAACATAGAAAAAGACGAAAAGAAATAACTGTCGATGCTATCTTCTTTTTTATATACTGGAAACCTCCAGAAAACTTCACAGGTTGAATATTGACAGTATATATTTACTACCATAAATAGCATTATATATATATTTTTCTTTAGAGAGCGAAGAGTTGTACCAGTTAAAAGAATATACGAAAATTACTTCAAGAAATAAAGTTAATTTTCGTGTATTATTTCATGCATCCACTTAGAAAACAGATTAGAAAATAGATTTATTTTACTTCATTAGTAGCTTTGCAACATAGAGGAAAGAAAAGATATATCTGTTGATACTATCTGTTTGGTACAAATTAGAAAACAGATTTTTTTATATACTGTATTAGTATTTCTATAACACAGAAAAAGGAGAAAAAAAATATCTGTTGATGCTATCTTTTTTTTTTAAAGATTGGGAACCTCTAGAAAGCTTCACAAGTTGCATATTGACAATATATATTTACTATTAGAAATAGCATTATATATTTTTGTAGAGAGTGAAGAGTTGTTCCAGTTAAAAAATATACGAAAATTATTTAAACAAATAAAATTAATTTTCGTGTATTATTTCCACTTAGAAAAGAGATTAGAAAAGAGATTTATTTTATGTACTTTATTAGTAGCTTTACAACATAGAGGAAAGAAAAGATATATCTGTTGATACTATCTGTTTGGTACAAATTAGAAAACAGATTTTTTTATATACTCTATTAGTATTTCTGTAACATAGAAAAAGAAGAAAAAAAATATCTGTTGATGCTATCTTCTTGTTTGAAGATTGGATATCTTTAGAAAGCTTTACAAGTTGTATATTTACAATGTATGTTTACTACCATTAATAACATTATATATGTACATATATTATATATGTCTTTTTAGAAAGTGAAGAGTTACACCAGTTAAAGAAATATACGAATATTACTTAAAAGAATAAAATTAACCTTCGTATATATTTTATACATCCGCTTAAAAGACACTTATATTTGATCATGATACTTGTCAAATTCATCCAACTTTTATTTGAAATATAATTTAATTCCATTAACATATTCGAAGGCATTCAAGCAGATCGATTTAAAGTGGAACACCCTGTACATATCTGACACCTAGCACAGTCATACCGCGTGGTCGTCAAATTTTATGTTCAGAGGAACAAAAGATACTGGCAGGTAGACAACAATCTTAAATGGAACGTTATTCCAAGAGAACATAACCAACCATTGCACACGCCAATTTCGATGAGATTTATATGAGAGGGAATTCTCGGGAAAATATTTTACCGGTAATTTTCGCCATCGGCAATCGTCCATATTGGAAAGGTGAAAATGGCTGATAAAATTGGGTGCCAAAAAAGTATTTTCTGAAATATCTCTAGAAACAAAAGTGTCAGAGAAAAATTTTTCTTTTGAAATATACTCCTTTTAATTAGCGAATTCAATCATGTAAAAGCTTAAAAAAAAGAGGAATGATTAAGAATTCTCCCCCTCTCTCTATCTCATGAGAATTGCCAAATTGGGGGCTGAAAATATACTTTTTAAAGTATTTCAAGAACCAAAGGGGCTAGAGAAAAATTTTAATTTTAAAATATAACTTTTTTAAATGGAGAATCCAACAATGTAAAATCTTTAAAAAAAGAAAAAATGGTTAAGAACTTTTTCTCTCTTTCATAGAAATTTCCAAATTGAAAACCGAAAATATGTTTTTTAAAGCATTTCAAGAAACAAAAGGGCTAGAAAAAAAATTTTTAACTTTTTCAATGGAGAATTCAACCACGTAAAAATTTTCAAGAAAAAATGATTGAAAACTATCCCTCCACCCCCCTCTTTCCAACCCTCTTTGTCATAGAAATTTCATTGTTAGAAAAAGAATATCAACCACTCTAGATTGATCTGTCAATGTTTTCATTAGTAAAATAGAAAATCTTGGTATCTTCGTGTCTCTTACAATTAGATACCTTGGAAATCATTCTTCCGGTTGTTTCATAAAAATTCATATATCTTATTCCGGAGTTTAATAAACTTCACGTTTTATCGCTAGAGTTATGTCAGATCTTTCTAAAGGAAATTTTATTCGAAACAAAATGTACACGCGAATCTTGTAATGGTAATGTAGAAAGTATTCTGACTTACGAAGCGGTTATGATACTTGTCTAGGATCTACACGTAACTCGTGTCTACTGAGTTTTACTTTCGAATTACGGCTGAACATTCGCGAATAATAGGAACGAGAATTTCAATCTTTGTGCTAATCTGTTGTAACGATTAGTTCCTTCTCATGCAAGATTGCATACTCATTTTTCACGGTCGACTAGGATTTCTGTATTTATAGATCCTTAACTTTGATGGACCATGAATTTAATACGAATTATTGAATATTTAATACGAATTTATTATTCGGATATTGGTTAGTTTATATTAATTAAGTCCTCGCCAGTAATAATATTATTACAATAATAATATAAGATAAAAATATTTGAAGGCAATTTAATATTTTGTTACTAGTGTTTCTTTCTTACGGTGGTCAAATAATCTGTAATTTCATCATGCATTTACATACAAAAATATTCTTAATAGGGTAAAGAAAACGTATTAAGATTTTGCAGAATACATTCGTAACTTGATCTTTAACTAATTGTAAGTTAATATTGTAATTATTATAATAATATTACAACTGCGTTCGTATTCGGTTCTTTAAGTGTAATACTTATCTACTGCAGCGAAGCTTGAATTAAATTTTCGTTTATTTTTAAAAGATTAGTGTCGAAATTATTATTTGAGATAACAAGTTGACAAATAATTCGTGACGAAATTTTATGTAAAAGATTTTTCAAAAATTGCAATGGGGATGATTATGATCACCAAAAAGACACTTTATGATTGTTTTGAAAGTGATTGAAAATTTGTCGAGAATTTGAGATTGAAATATAAAACTAGGAAATTCTAAAAAATTTTAATTCTTCTACTTCTGTTTATATAAAATTTTGGTGATAGGGGTTATTTTATAACAAAAATAAAAATAGAAAAATAATAGATTTAAAGAAGGTTATATTTAAAAAAAGAGTTAAACTTGAATTTAAACAGAATATTAAATTTTAACATCTGAAGCAGGACATTGTAACAAAAAATGAATGCATAGGATATAGGACAAGTAACTAAAAATAAAAATATAATGATAAAATAACAAACAACAGAAGAAAAATAATAAACTTAAAAAGGATTTTATTTAAAAAGAAAATCAAACCTAAAATTTAATATTTCTCTTTAAATTCAAGTTTGATTTTCTTTTTAAATAAAATCCCTATTAAATTTATTACTTTCCTTCTGTTTTTTATTATTTTATCATATTATTTTTATTTTTTGATACTTGTCCTATATCCTATAAATTTATTTTTGCTCTAGATGATAAAATTTAATATTTTTCCTTAAGTTCATCATCTAAAGCAAAAATATAATTCGGAGATTAAATAACAAGAAATAAAAACAATATGATAAAATAACAAACAAAAAGCAGAAAAATAAAGGCTGAAGAAAATCAAACTTAGAAAGATATATAAAATTTTAATATTTAAAGCAAAAATATACTTAGAAGATTCAGGAGATTTAAGCAGTTCAGTTTCCATCATTTCACGACGTGTACCTTAAAACATTGCAAAAAGGATAAACTCGAAGTGAAGAGAAGTATCGACATGGTCCAGTCGGTGGATCAATTCCTCTATGTTACTTACGGCGCAGCCTCGATGAAGATCATCTCGGACGTTCTGTGATTCTTTCACCGCAAAGGTTATCGAAACGTGTTCCTCGGTTTAAAAAATGATCGCCGCGAATCCTTTCATCATCCAGCAAAGTCATAAGCGTGGCACACAGCCACGTGTCGACGATTGGAAAGTTTTAATCGTAAATAGAAGTAACGGGGACCGAACGTTGCGCCAGATGCATTTCAGGTGTTTGCTAGGTCACTCGTAGAGAAAAAGAGAAGGAAGAAACTAACATTGCATCGTATCCGTTAATCCTTTGTAGTGTCACGTGATATAGAAATTATATTCTCGTGTCTTCGTATTTTTCAAATTTTATTCTATTCGCTTCTTCCATATGTTTCTCTTATATTTAAGCTACAGGCTTCAAACTGCTGAAGGTCATCGGCTACAGCTCCTTAGAAGTCAACAAACTTTTGCCTGCAGAGGGTTGAAACAGTTCTATTTGAATAGAACAAGTTTGTCTAGTCTCAAACGCTTATTTCCTGATTACCATATCCTAATTTTAAACGATTCTGGAACTCGGAAGATAAATCCAAAAAATGATCGGAATTCTGCAACGAATGTTCTTATCACAGCGGAAGACTTTAGGTGAAAGTACAAAAATTCTAGTCAATTAAAACTTTCTTCTCTTATGGCGACAAGTTTCTGATTAGGATTGGAGTGACTTTTCATCATAATTGCGAACTTTTCTCTAATAGTCAACTACGAATGCTCACTCTAAGTGATCCTGCAACTCAAACACGAGTTTGGAGAAAGATTGCGACTTTAAACGAATATTTCTACAATAATGGAATAAATAAACGATCAAATTTCTGTTTATAGAAGAGTAAAACACTTCTACTTAACAGAACCATCGAATTTCAGCAGAATTTTGAATTTTTATTCCAGTATCAACACAGACATCGATTGTAAATAGTTAGATAATTTCAAAGATATGAAGCACCAAAGATTTCAAGACTTCAAAGATGAATCCTCGAAATTACTATACTCCTAAATGAACGTATTACTCTGAAATCAAAGACCTCAAATTGAAATGAAGGATCGTAATCAATTAGTAGAGATCTAAATCATTTTAATTTATCAGAACGATCAAATTCTGTTAATATCTTAGACTTTGCTGTTTCTCTGCTTCAAATCGGGATTCCTCAACATAGTTCTCTAAGAATTCGACATCAAATTTTTGGATAAGAACGTAAGAACAGATGGAACAATTCTACTAAGAGTACAACACAAATACCTACGTGTATTCTTTATAAATTTAAATCTTTGAGAGGTATGATGAAATATAAGGATAGGGAACCATAAATGATACTGATGTTCAATAGGGTGTCAAAGTTAGAAGGAGCTCGAGAAAACCATTTCATTTAGGTTCTAAATGATTTTCTCTGGTAAATCCAAAAAATTATTACAACTTTAAATCGAATGTTCTTAACCCTTTTAGTGTCCAATGTCTAATAAAAACCAAACTAAGTTAAGATACTTAAAAAATTCAAAATGCAGCATATTACGGAAGAAAGGAAGAATAATGCAATGCCAATTGTGTTTCAATATTCATTGAAAATCGTACGAATAACATTAATATAAGACACGATGAAAAATATAGAAACAAGTTTCTCCTCTAGAAACAATATTTGCGCATCAGAATAATCATCGTTCGACCACAGTTTTATGTAGGTCGCGTAGTTCGAAGTATAAGTATTACATTTTCGATCATTTTTAATAAAATAACCAATACCAGTCCTGAGAACGAAAGGACAACTCCATGGCACCAACCAGCACAGAATATAACAAAAAATTAAACCCGAAAACAATTTTTTAAATTCCTTTGCAATGAAATTAGACTGTTTATAACGTTTTATAAATTTATTTTGAGATAGAGCTTTCCCGGAATGCAAAGAATAAGGCGCCATTGCATACACAACGATATATCGTCGTTGGCACTTTTCGCAAGTATATCGTACGACGATATATCGTCGTCTGGCACTAAAAGGGATATAGTAATTAAAGTAAATTTAGTAAAGTTTAATTAAATTTAGTAGTTTACATAAATAAAAGTTAGTGAAGAAGTAGGAGACTTCTTAACACTAGAACTACCAACCCAGTGAAAATGACGGGTCCCAGAATTTTCCTTTTTACAATCACCGAAGACATACACCTGCTTTAAGAATAAAATTGGTATCAACTCGTATTAAGAAAGAACTGTAATGAATATATTCACTCATATTCATTGTATCGCTGAAATGACTATAATCTGTGCACGTTATAGTTAGGTACCCATTAAAGATCGGTAGTTCTAGTATTAAAAACGTGATTTGAAATATTTCAGAGAGACAGAGAGCTTGGAGGATACGAATTGGTACATATAAATTATAATTTGATTTTAATATTGATTATAAATTGGTAAATCGATACTATGGAGGATACGAATTGGTATATATAAATTATAATTTGATTTTAATAGTAAACGAAGCACTTTATATTATGCAATTGACTATAAAATAATTAAAAATTTTAAATGATTGGTATATTATTCCGTAAATCTCTGTCCGCTTACATTTTTAACTCGAAACGCGTATGTAACCCTTTGCACTCGCGAGACGTCCCCTAGTCGCCATTTAATTAGGTTCTAAAGACGGATGTTAATTAATATATCAAATTTAAAATTACCCAACGATGCGTGGATTATCGAAGTAAAATAATTCTTAATTACGTCTTAAATTGCATACGATTTCTAATTTACCGTTTTAAAAATATCGTCGACCTTATGGCAGAAAGTCTTTGAATTACTATCTTCCTGTAACGAAAAAATCGCCGAGTGCAAAGGGTTAATATACCCGAACTCAAGGCTTCAGTTCTCAGGCGAAAGATTGCAATCAATTACAACGCCTCTTCCTTGCAAACTGACTACATAAACTGAAAACACCTGGATGCAGAAGACATATCGGTGAAATTTCATCTTTTTCCCAGTAATTGTCATAAATATCAACTCGAAAGAACGAATTTCCTTACATGTATCAAGTGCCTCGAATTTCGATAGCACGCTCATTACTACATCATTACTCCAGGCTGCCGCTATCTTCTGGCATTAAGAGCATAAACGAATCCATCGATCAAAGTCCTCTCTCGTTCGTGTCGGACACCGATACCTTGTCCATTCGTTCCATTTCGTAATTACTTCCCTGTTCCAGTCTCTCTCTCCCGCGAGTCGTTGCTGAAGCCGCGTTGGCTGGCTCGCGATGCCGGAACTGTCACCCTTTCTGTTGCATTATGACATTAGGCTCGGTGGTTAACCATATGAGTCCCAAGCAGCGCGATCGCGCTGTTCAGATTTCATGTCGAGAAAATTCAGCGTATTTCTAGCGTTCTCGACAGCTGACGGTGCGTCACCTACTGTCCAAGTCGAAACGCTATCGCGACACTTGGCCATTCATCGCCATAATATAAACGAAGCGCTATCACGCCGCTTGGGACACCTCGACATAAAATAGGAGAAGCGCTATCACGCCGCTTGGGTCTTCTCGTACCCACTTAGAGGCAGCATCATCGCGTTGCTTGGGATTCCTCGACAGTGTTTTTTCAAAACCCTCTGGGACTCAAACGGTTAACCACTTGCGTTACGATTTAACTTTCGGTTGCCGTGCCGCGCTCTAGAATATAACATGCGATAAGGCATTACATTAACGACGCACCGCGTCTGCGAGCTAATTGTTAGCCGACGTGACAGACACGTCATTTTGTTTCTGCGACAAATGCCTATCGACGTGGTATACACGTTGCTAGCGGCTTTGGAACAAAAGCATCTCGACGTGCGTGGCACGTCTTTATAGCGCAAGTGGTTTAACTTTGCACCGAAAATCGCATAGAACAGCAGCGGATCGCTTTACGTGCCTTACCTTCATCGAATGCCGCAAGTGTAGCCTCGTGTCGAAGTGGCTCGATGGCTGATAGCAAAGAGATACGGACAAGCAATGGAGGAAAGGAAAGGAAGGAAAGAGCTGCAGGTTCGCCGGGACCACGCCTAGTCGTGCGCCGGTCTCTCCCAGTGGATTGTATACAACGGGTGATCGTAAATTTTGCGCTTTTCCAGCCGTTCTAGATATTTTCATATGACGAGCCACGTGGAGGCTGGCGTCGCGGCGGCAGGCACGAGTTGTTAGATTGTTAGATGGCCGACGCAATGGGGGTACGGTCCAACCGGACACGATTATGCGTGTCATTGAACGGCTATATTGTTGCAGCGTGCTGGAAAAATGTTGCTCGCGGCTTTGCGGCTGGTTTGTTTGGGTCTGGGAATGATGTAGGGTCAATAGTGGAGGTACTCAGCTATTTAGTGAGATTATGAGATGTGAGGTATTTGGCAGGGTTCGGAAGACTCTCTCTTTTTAAAACGGTGCAATGCTTCTTATACATCAATGTACTGTTCAATAATATAATACATTTCTTGTTTTGTCCGGAAATAATTACCATTTCGTATTAAAAATGCTAATATTACTTTCTGGTTAAGGTAATTTGTTCTGTAGGGGTAGAGAGCTGTATCTCTTGGTTGGTACTTAAATGGTGTAGTATACTGTACTGTGCACACCAGGAAAGGAGTATCTTTTAATACATAAATAGATATTTACAGATAGTAATATGTAATGTTATATAGAAAAGTGCAATACAGAATTGGAAAGATGCACTGTTTAATACATAAAAGAATATTTAATATCGCAGTACAGTATAGCACTGTGTAGAGCTAAGGAGGTGCATTTATTGATATATAAAGGAATATTTCAATATTTTAGTACATAATATTTATATACCTATGGTATAGAAGAATATTTAAATAGTGTAGTATATAGTAACATGTTGAATTGGAAAAGTGCACTCCTGAATACATAGATGTATATTTACATGTAATATTAAGTATTCCTGTGCAGAGATGGAAAGGTGCACTTCTTGACATAATGATGTATACTTAAACGTAGTAATATGTAGTACCGAGTAGAGCTGGAAAGGCACACTTTTTAATACGTATATAAACGGACATTTAAATATAGCAGTAGATTAGTATTGTGCAGAGTTAGAAATGTGCACTTTCTAATATATAGGTGGATATTTAATATAGCAATACATAGGTGCAGGCTTGGAAAGGTGCACTTTTATTTATAGTTAAATACAGTCTAGTAGAATATACTTAAATAGCATATAATATCGGGTACAGTAGGAGAAGGATACTTTTTAGTATACAGACGAACATCAAATTGCAATAACGTACATCTGAATAGCATATAATTATCTGACTGGCCATGGAATAATAAATCCATCATCTCTAAAACAGCTGTAAGAATAGAAGACACGAATTTTGAAGATTGAAATATCACGTGCATGAATCGGATCATATGGCATCGCGTGACGAAGAAAGCGAACAGGATACGTCGAGACCAAATGGGATAGAGAGATAAAAGACTGGCGCTGACATGGCATCAGAATTAACTATTTAACATAAAATAAAAGGAGTGTCACGTACACAGCGTATCCTACTGCTCTGCCAACACGCATTGCCAAAGGTGGAGTCAGGTGAAAAGGACAAAGTGCTCCTCTTTCTCCTGGGTTTTCTCATTGATCGCTATCTTCGAATAAGATTACGAATATGCTCACGATTATACAACGGTACGACGATTATACACAAGCTATTATGACTCTCTGCTAATCTGACAAGTCTCGATTCTTCGATTCCTCACTGACAACTCTCTCTCGCGTACGTTTCCCTGGCTATCTTTCTTTTTCCGTTATTATACAGCTTTCATTTTATGTAATCATTTCCAAGACATAGTCAGTCACGATTATTCAAAATTATTGGTAGCCATGCATCCTCATTCACGGGATTGTACCTAGGACTTGGTCTGAAGACTCTTCTTTCGTATCTCTAATACTCTGGATCAAATATCCTTTGATAATACATCTAACGTTCCACCAGGTGCTCATCATTCATTCGACATACGTAACATTACTTCTATAATCGTGGTTAATAAGATTTAAGCGTTTCTGCATGGTCTATGTGCTGCTCAGGTGGGTATTTAGTAGTTGTATATACGACGTGTTCGATAGGGTAGTCTTCTAAGAAAATTAATTTGTTACGAGTGGCACGATAAAAAATATAGACGTGATAAGTTGAGATAGTTATTGTTAGAAACTATACTTAAAATTACTCTTCATCGATTTTCCTCGAGGGCCAAATCTTCGATTATCGTTTTATCACCTATTTCAACTCTCGTAAAAGACAGATGAGATATACATGTACATCTGGTTACTATCTGACAGTTCGTATCTGATTTGTTGTCTATTGTAGATGTACCTGTAGATCAGAGTACTAAGTCGATTATTAAGCAGAAATTACATCATACATATTTCCTATGTCTACCATAAAAATTTTTAAATAATAGCAATGATATAAAAATTAAATAAATTTACATAATAGTAATACAATAATTACTATATTATGTACGACCGCTTTTATTATAAAAGAAATTTGAGAATAATTATATCAAATATGGGGAATAAACATTTTCGTGACACATGTTGATTCTTGGAATTGATTCACTCCCATAATGAGTTTTACATAATATTTTATCTACAAGAAATAGATATAGAGATGCACTTGTATTATACAAATTTATATAACGTGAAATGCATGACAGTTTATTCTACACGCGATCAGTATAATACAATAAATTCATCTGAACACAAGTATGTCCATTTTATTTGTAAAAGGGAACTGTAAATTTAATACGTAAATGCAAATTTTTAATTGTAAACGAAGCTTTGATATTAAAATATTAATTTTACATTATAATACAATCTTCAAATATTTATTATTAAATATTTCAGTAATAATAAAATGATAATAATAAATAAAAATAAATGATAATAATATTATAGTAACAAAGAATGTAAGTTCTATTTCATTCATTCGACACGAAATATTCAGTTGAAAGTCATTTGTTAATTTATTAATATTTAATTTTATTTTATAGTATTTCCATAACAACGATATAATAATAATCAAGAATAATAAATAATAAATAATATACAATGAATAATAAGCAATAAGTAATAAGCCATAAATGAGCCGTTCACTGTACAAATTGATTAACTTCATAAAACAAAAAGTGGAGAAACGTAATGAAATAATGTATATTGTTTTTTAAAATTCCCTTTATGATTTAAATCGAAATAAATATTGCAGAATGCATAAATACAATGTAACTTTCATCTAACGATATATAAAATTTATAAGAAAAAATAGCCAAAAGGTAATCGTTAGTAATGTTACCATTTTTATGTTACTGGAAGAGCTAATCGACTTGGCAAGTAAGAAAAGTAATAAATTTAAATTTTACTAAATTTTACTTAAATTCTGATAAGACGACACTAAAAAATTTACCGTTATTATTCATGGCTGCTAGTGCATTCGAGTTGCATTATTGCAACGATTTACATTAGAGTACGGAGTTAATCAAAGTAATCTCTGAAATAAATTATTTATTATTCCGTGGCCAAAAAATTTTTGTCGTTTAATGGTGTTAATCTTAATTGTCAGGGAAAGTTATTATAAATATAAAAATGTATGACTATACCAAGTACTTTGACATTTAAGTTTAAGGTTTTTCAAAAAGTGGAGTTAATCAATTTGTGCAGTGAACGGCTCAAATAACATATAATAAATAATAAATAATAAATAAATAATAAACAATAAATAATAAATAATAAATATAGATTCTATTTCATTTCAGGTAAATTCCATTCCATCCACCCGTTATATAAAGCGCCCAGATACCAGTCATTTATTAAACTTTATACGTTACAGCGAGCATGCATTTTGCATAGGATTATCCGTTCTAAATTTCGCTACGTTGCTCCCTATGATCACAGGGTACGATAGTCTCGCGAAAACAGTCGGCACAAATCGGCTTAAAAAGACCAGTTACTCTAGTATAATTATCCTAGACGCGACCAATTAATTCGACACGAATTCGTGCAAGTACATTTCCTTTTCACACGACCAGAAAATTCATTCGGTTTTTACCATTTTCTCGGTCGCCAGGAATTTCACAGGCAATGGTTATTTAGGTACAGTTCTTACTGCAGTTCGGCAAAGAGAAATGCAGTCGAGACGTTAAGAATCTTTGCAGTCTACATGAGTGTTTAAATGTCGTTATTTCGTCACTCAGTTTTATTCTGGCTCGCATTATAGGTGTCGTGAAAGTTTTGCGCGATGTTTGAAACTTTGTAATGTAGGCATATCTCGAGCAAGGATGCAATCGGTTGAAAATAATCGGTGACCGACTTCCATGACGGTAAAAAGCACTTACGTCTTCCTAAAGGTGCACACTGCCTCCATTAATAGCGATATGGGCCACCGTGACTTGTTCAATATCGGGACTATTTTCACTTACGTTTGATCGATGAAGCTGTGTAAATGCCTGTCTCTTATACGATGTTAAGCTTCGTGTGACGGAGTATGATAGTAAATGGTTACATGAAAAATTAATGGTGTTGGTTTAAATAGACTGAATTTTACGACTGTCGTGGTGAATAGAAGGATCAGATTCTTTGAAGTATTGGAATATTGAAATATTGAATTTTGAAATTTATTTCTGGAGGATTTTAACCCTTTGCATTCGAGGAGCGATTCTGAGTCGCCATTTAATCAGGTTCTGTAGATCGGTGTTAATTAATATATCAAATTTAAAATTACCCAACGATGCGTGGAATGCCGAAATAAAATAATTCCACGTATTAATTTGCATACGATTTCTTATTTACCGTTTTAAAAATATCGTCGACTTTATTTTTCTATAACGAAAAAATCGCCGAGTGCAAAGGGTTAAGGCATAATCCACTAGATATTGGCATCCCATGCATACTTGTCCCACTCATCCCTTTCTTGCAGACATCGCTCCTTTATTATATCAACACATACATATTTAAAATCTATGTTAACCATTACCGTAACAATCTGAAATACTGTGTTCTGAAATAAATTACTGAAGACACCTACGACTTGCAAACAGATGATAACAGACTAGACAGACATAAAAGGAAAAACTTTGACAGAGACTAGGAAGAGTCTTTAAAATATTGTCTTTTGTAATTAATATTTAAAATCATCAAGTAAAGAATACCTGAAAAGATACTTAAAATTAGCAAATAAAGGTTAAGGAAATAAATACACGAAAGAAAGAAATTTTTTAGGGCGACCTGGAATATACTTTAATATATTGCATTTCTAAGTCCTTGAAGACACTTGATAGAGTAGACTTACAACTCGTCAGTCAACGATACCCAGTTTATTAATTCGAACTGTTTCCTTTAATTAATCTTTGTGACATCGAAAGTTTCCATTGCCACAAAGCTATAAATAGCTAATCCAAACAATGATTAATGTACTAATTGATTCGTACATATACGCATTTACTAAATTTCCTGGTTACGTAATTAGTTACGAGGTCTCAAAAGCCTGTTTAAGGTTGATAAGTGGCCAGTGTGTTTCTACGCATATGCTTGGAACTTCTCTTTCCATTACGCAACGATGTTTAATATCAGTGTCTATGTTAATTAAAAGTCAGCTTGAATCCTTCAGTACGTATCTCTTCTCTTGGAATGTCCAAAAGAATATTTCCTTTCAAGTGACTACCAAAATTAGTCTACTATATTGTTAGATATATTCTATTACTATAATTATTGCTTTTAAAGGGATTATTACTGCCGAACTTTAATTGAAACTCAGCTGAACCCTTCAATATCTATTTCTTCTCTTAGAATACCTAAAAGAATTTTTTCTTCCTAGGGACTACCAAACTTAGGCTACCTTGGTACTCTACATATTTTGTTACTATAATTACTGATTTTAAACGCAGTGTTACCCACCAACCTTAATTAAAAGTCAGCTGAATCCTTCAGTATGTACTTCTTATCCTTAAGTGCCCAAAAGAAATAATTTTTTCTCCTAAATGACTATCAGAATTCGTCTACTCTGTAATTACATATTCAATCACTATAATTACTGATTTTAAACCGAGTATTACCAGTCAACTTTAAGTAAAATTTAGCTGCATCTTTTAGTATCTATTTCTTCTCTTCGAATGCCCAAAAGAATTAATTTTTTCTTCTAAATGACTATCAAAATTCGTCTGTCCTGTAATTACATACCGGATAATTACATATTCCATTACTACTATCACTGGTCTTACACATAGTATTACCAACCAATTTTAATTGAAGCTCAGCTGAATTCTTCAGAATTTATTTCTTCTCTTCGAATGCCTAAAAGGATTTTTTTTTCTAAGTGACTATCAAAATTCGTCTACCATAGTATTAGACATATTCTCTTACTATAATTACTAATTTTAAACAGAGTATTACTAACCAACTTCAAGCAAAAATTTATCTGAATTTTCCAGTATCTACTTCTTTTCTTCGAAAAGAATTAATTTTTTCTTCCAAATGACTATCAAAATTCGTCTAGCCTGTTATTGTGCATATTCTATTACTATAATTACTAATTTTAAACGCAGTATTACCTACTAACCTTAATTAAAACTCAGCTGAATCTGTCAGTATCTATTTCTTCTTTTCGAATGCCCAAAAGAATTTTTACATCCAAGTGACTACCAAAATTCGTCCATTTTGTAATTATGCATATTTAATTATAACCCTTGACTTAGAACACACTATTTCGTTACCACGTTAATCACCGACATGTCTTAAGAGGAGATTCGCTACGTTAATTAGGAACTATTCAATGAAACTTAGCTCAAATCCACGGATTCTCGATGAATTAGCGCAAGGTAGAAACTCGTTTGGTATTTCGCAAATAACTCGGGTTTTAAGCGTATCTCGAATCGAAAAATAGCATAGTCGCTGTGTCATCGGCGCCTTTTGTAAGTATGGCAAATGTGCAATCTGGTTATATTAATAGGTCTGTTGACCGTTCGTTGATGAAGCTTTGAGGAAAAGATCGGCCGATCTTGCTGAAAGTTAATGCACACCATCCGCGAACTTTAATCTAAATTACACATCTATTACAGGCGATGCTTCCCGTGTTACGGCACCTCGTATACATCGCTCGGTTTTGCGTAATCGAATCGCAACGCGAAAAGAAGGAGCACCAGGATGAGGTCAGCGTGTTCCGTTTCGTCAACGATTCGGCTATTTTAATAACTACGATGAAACATTGATACGTTTTCGTCACACCAAATGAATCCGCTGGTGAAATAAATTGTTAGGGAAAAAGATGGGTAAATATCTTGACCGGATTATTTAAACTAGAAATTATGGATTGTAGTATATCATAGTGTAGTAGTGTATAGTATATAGTATATAGTGTAGTATACAGTATAGTATGTAGTATATAGTTCAATATATAGTATAGTATATAGTAAATAGTACACTATATAGTACAGTATATAGTAGTATATAGTCGAAAAAGGTGGAAAAATATCTTGACTGGATTATTTAGATTAGAAATTATGGATTATAGCATAGTATAGTGTAGTAGTGTATAGTAAATAGTATAGTATATAGTAGATAGTGTAGTATATAGTATAGTAGTATCGTGAATTTTTCACGTATTAGATAAATTAAAAAATAGGTTTCAACGTTTAATATATTTTATTTAGGTATGGGATACTCGAAATTTTGAAGCTCTTCGCAGCTTAAAAAATGTCGAATTCTCGAAATCTGAGTAAATAGCAATCTACATAAATTTTATTTTTTACTCCTTTCTTTCGTAAGTAAATATTCGTTTATTTTATAAATGTCATAAAATTATTCACAAAAATCTCTTTTTGAAAATCACCAACTATTATATATGTTTCTAACCAGTATACTAAATTCTAAAAATTTAATTTATATAAAGTATACGTAATTACAATAAATTCAAGTTTCATTTCATTATGTGTATAATTATATTTAATAAATAGGTTGACTGTCTAAGAAAAAATCTCGTTTATGATTTCAATTCTTGACAATATGGTTAGTTCTTAGAAATATAAAGAAATAGTAAATGTTTATTTTGAAAATTTCTAATTGCAAAATTTTTGAGATGTCACAAAGCTTTTAGGATCTAGATGCAAGAATCTAGAAATTAAGTTTCGATTTACCACCATTTTATTCGTTAAATAAGTTTAGTTTTAATTCTTAAAGTTATTCTATGTCATTATTTCTGAGATATTAATTGGTGAAAATAGTGGGGAAAAATTTGAATTTGTTTATGCAAATTACTAATTACCGATTATATAATAGTGCCATAAATTTTTTATGTATAAAGACTAAATAAGAATAAAGATTTCAACGAATTTTTTGATATATTTTATTCATGAGGTATATTACAATACAATAATTTTAAAAATTTTAAAATTCGAAGTTACCATGATTTCAGAGCCTATGGAACGGCTATGTATAATTATAGTGTTCATAAGAGAATCGATTATTCCTGATTTTAAACTTGAATTTTAAATATTATCGTTACATAAGTTGACAAGTATAAGAAAAACGAGAGGAAACATTGGCTTGACAGATTAGGCTGTCAATCGTGATTACGATGCAGAATTCAATATACATAGTAGTAGTTATGTCAAATAAGTAAATACGTGAGATGATTTCCACCATGTTCGAAAATAAAGTCGTGAAAACTCGGAAAACGTGGGTCTTTGTTATAGTTATCGCGAGATCATGATCTCGCAACCTTGAATAATGAAAGTTGAACACTATGAATACACATTATAATGATGATTCGCGATGAGCCGAATTAAAATTGCGCACGAAACAATTTATAGCGAAAGTTGCTGCGTTTTGCAGCCATAAACTTGCACAAAAGCATCCTTTATGTTTATTTTGCAAATTTTATAAATCCTTTCATCTGTGACTGAATTTCCGAGTTAGAAACTTCTTACCTTCATAAATTAGGATTATATACCGTAAGTTTCACAAAAATTTCACAAGAGTGTAATATACGTCTGTTGCAAAAATCTCATAAATTTTGTCGTTTAAGCAACATAGACAACAATTACTTCTGCATAAAAGTTACGATTAATACATGTTGCAGGTTTCGTAACAAAATTACCAAAATTATTATTCTCCATGGCTAAAATGAATTTTAAACACTTTTCCTTCATAAGCTATGATTATTTTCTCAAGAAAATCATCATTAAAAACATACTATGAGTTATAGGAAAAATTTTGCATCATATCTTATATTTTTATTGTAGGAGGATCTCTTCATTTATCGTTAAATTTATAAATTTTAAATATCCATCTTCCATAAATAATGATTATTATCTTTTTTTAAATTATCATTAAAATATACTTTAGGTTTAATACAAAATTTCATAAAAGTATCTTATAGTTATATATGTTCATATCATGGATCTCGTGGATCGTTTTATCTATGATTAAATTTATTGGTGGTAAATGTCCGTGTTTTATAAACTACTATTATTTTTTTCAAAAGAATTATTAAAATTTCGAATAATATTATATAAATGATCCTACATATGTATTACTTGTATCTCATAACTAAACCCATGAATCATAAAATTTCATCTCTTGCGAATCGTAATTATCTTTTTCAAAGAATTATGGTTAAAGTATACTAACAAAAACAAAACAAATCAAAATTTCATACAGGTATCCCATACGCCTATTTCATAGATTATTTTATCAAGGAAAATTCTAATAATTATTATCCAAAATTGCACAAGATCATCCTATATATCTATTTCTCAGATTTCATAGATCCTTTCACCAGCATTAAATTTATGAATAATAAATGTCTTCCTTTCACGATTATTTTTTCCAAGAGAATTGTCATTAAAATATTCTGCAACTTTCGAGAAAAATTACAGTACCTTGCATATCTATTTCTCAGACTTCTAGGTCCTCTCATCGCCGGTACCTAAATCTGCGAACGAGAAGCCTATCATCTACAAATTATGCTCTACAATTATCTTCTCGGAGACTACTATCGTTGAAACACACTCTAACTTCGGTATACCGATTTCTACCGACAGCCACTGCGCAAAAACTAAATCTACCACAGCTGAGTGACTCTAAAGGAGTCCTACAGCCTGCATCATTCGTCAAACGTGAAATAGGTAGTCGACCGCCGCCATTTGTTTTTCTGTCAATGAAACAGTACAAATTGATCACCGATCTCCACTCCGGGCAAATATTTCCTTTCTCCGTTCGTGCACACACTACCCAAGATCGTCCAAGCGAGCAAACATTGCATACATTACGAACCAGCATTTCTTCATCCCCGTTGCCTGATTAGGACCCATTAAGAGCATAATTTCCCTCGCGAGCAGGCTTCGATCAGATTTCCTAGTAGCCGATCTGTCGTTGCGCAAGAGAATCTTCCACGAACCTTGGAAACAACGAGGCGACACAGCATAAGGGGTAGGATTGCGCATGAGGAGCCGTTTATTAATCTGGAACGGTTTTTATGAGGCCTGACGATGCTTCGCAACATCCCGTTATTAGGCATCTCACGCGTTGCTTGTAATTATGCTAAATCATTAACATCTCGAGCATCGGTCAGTGGATCTGTAGATCGTCTTGCAGGATAAAGTGCGCTGTCCAAGGTCGCCTACTCTTACCATGGGATTTCTAGTAGCCTTATCAGCCTCATCGAGTATACGTATCCTTGGTTGATTATTATTGGACGAGAAAAGAAAAAATTGGAGCGTGACAGGAATTTTTGCCAATTCTATAGGCGTCGTTTCTTGTTCAATCGTTGATCACATGCCTGTGTCACATGTGATTGCTGGTGGTAGTGGTTGATCCTGGAAATTCACTTTGTAGGGATCCCCCTCAGAGGGTTCTAATGCTGGTTGTCTTCGTTGGTACGCTAAACTTTGGTGATGGTTCCTGATGATGGTCTGGCGTTCCTATAGTGCTGGTCTGTTGGTATCCTCTTGGTCGGTGAGCTATGATACGGGTAGCAGGTGGTAGGACGAAAGGAAAAGGAAAGGATGAGCATTTCGTCCAGGGCCTGCTAGTGAACTCGTCAGCAAGGCTTTCTACCGGATCAATTTTTCCAATTTAACATACGTTTAATGCCCCAGAAAATAGATACAATAATATAGATATAAAAAGAACCAAAATGTACTGTAGGGGGTCTTCCCTCACGATCGTATGAAGTCGCAGGTATCCTCCATTATGGTGGTACTAGAAGGGACGGTAGGAAAAGGAAGGGATGCAATTCGTCCCGGGCTTGCTAGTGGACTCGTCAGTGAGACTACCCTAGCAGGCCCTACCTTAGACCGGGATACTATTGGATGGTCGGGAAGTTACATATGTGCCTATAATTATGAAAGAGGTCTAAGTCATCAACTTAAGAGGAACGATTTTATTATTTATTTCGTGTTGCATTCATTTATGTTATGATAAAATATATTTCTTTTCTACAAGACAGTGAAGAATTGAATAGTTAGATTGAGTTTGTAGCTTTATCGCCATTAATTTTATAATTTATGACGAATTTAAACGTCGAAGCTTTTAATATTTCAGAAGCAAATATAAGTGACTTAGAGCACTTTCGTAATCACAGGCATTCCTACATATGTAGGAATTGGAGGTTTTCCGAGGACATGCGGGAAAGTCCTTGAAGGCGGAATCCATCTAGTGGAAAGGGTGAGAATGATGGTTGCTACAGCAAAAAAGGGTTACAAATGAAAATTTAGACTATGAGATCGATGGCTCCAGCGTGAAAGGACTCGCGATCTAAAATCAAACTTAATCTACCGCGCTTATCGCTATAGGATAATATAAACTTAAGAACTGTCTTATATTAGTATGCGTGTTTGCCTATGTATAGAAAGGCACGGAAACTATACAGCTTTTGGTTTTAAGTGGGTAAGGTGCAGGGGGTAGGCTAGATAAATAAATAAATAGATAAATAAATAAACAAATAAATAAATGGGAAGAGAGGAGGATGAGGGAGGAGGAGGTACATGGGTTAGCTTAAGTTATAACTGTTAATTTTTAATTTGAAGGCCTAGTTTAATATTGTCTATATATGGCAAGTGGTGGATGTGATGGTGAGGGTGGTATCAAGATTATCAAAATTTGTAAGACCAAATTTCTCTTAAAATAATAATAAATAAATTAATACAAAATTAATAAATATTAATATTATATTAAAAAATAATTTAATAGAAATAATAATAAAAATAAAGTTTATACATATGTATTGTTCAAAAAATTCGTGCCGATTTTGAAGGAAAATTGAAACGCAGGTATTTTATTTTAATTGTATATTTCATAAGACAGTTGATTGGTTGGAAATGATTTAAATACATTTTTGAATAAATTATATTAATAAAAGTATTAGTGAGTATTACAGAGATATAGTATTTGTAGAATTCCTATTCTAATTAAAAAATAAGAAAATTTCAGTAGAGAAGATACAGAGAATAACTTTGTTTAACTTTTTCATATATTTTGTATGTACATACATTACATATTTAGCTATGTGAAAAAATATATTGTGCGATATAATACATATATAAACTGACAATTTAAGAATGTCGATTGTGACTCGACATAGTACTTCTGAATGAAATTGATGTCGAGTCACACTTGACAAAGGAGTTCATAGGGTTAAATACTGGGTGGGGTATAACTGTACTCCAACACATGTTGTATACTAATTCTCACTGAACGTATATACAGTGTGTTCGTTTAATCTGGCAACGTGTAAATATTTCAAAAATTATAGATAATCTAGAAAAATATTTCAGATAAATCTTGTACAATCTCGACAGAGATATACAATAGCATTTATTTGATTTGTGGATAACCTTGAAAACCCCTGTTAAGATTTCTTTTTAATTTGTCGAAATGAAACTTATATTTTTTATAAACAAATTTTTATAACGTCGACGTCGAATATTCGTATTTTGTCCATCAATCACTATTGAGATATAAATTTTCAAATTTGAAACGATTTTTTTAGAGCCATAAATACCAAAATCGATAGCACTTTTGTTTATTGTATACTTTATATCTCGATATTCAATTATGCGAAAAGTATAAGTAGTACTTTACGAATATTTCTTATAATAAAGAAATAAAATTTGAAAATAAAACTTGTAAAAAAGTTGTTTTTCACAGTGATATTAAATATTTTGCATCATTTTTTAGAAATTTCGATTTTTCAAAGATTAGTATATGTTTTGAAAGTCCTTTTAAAATAAATAGGATGATAGGAGAAAATCATGAAAATTGAGAATTAATAGAAAATCGTATTTGCATAGTAAATATAGAACACAATCGTACAATATATCGTGTATTTGTTCCAATTTGTATGATGAATAGACGTTGTCAGATTCAATGGCATTCCATTGCTGAGAATTGCTATTATATGGAACATACTCGAGCGTGAAACTGGCATCTAAGGAATATTAATCGTGGATCTTATTAAATAATACAGCAAGACTAACAATACCGATTTAAATAGTAAAATAAAAGTATCATAATGCGGTATTTCTCGGGGATTTATATTTCTTGTTGCACACGTAACTTGCATAACGGAAACAGCTGGAGCATACTTTCTTGCGCAGATGCTTCTTTCATTAATTTTTATTAGTACTTTATAGTTTTAGACGTTGAGCAATTAGTCAGTCTGTAACAAATAGTAAAATCTAAATAAAGAAAATTTTTAAGCAACATAATTTTCAAATTTCCTAACCTTTGCTTTCGATATTTATGCAATATTTTAAAAATCTTCAATATTTGCAATATTTCTTATATTTAATACTTTCAATATTTTCTATGCTCTTCATATTTCTAGTATTGTTAATATTTTAGGTGATTTTAATATTACTAATATTTATTTCAATAGAATATTTATATTTTTGAAATATAATATAATCAAATAAAATATAATGTAATATTATATAATATTTATGTTTTAACTCTGTAGTAATTAGTATCATACATTAGGATAGCCTAGTGCCTAAAGATTTGATCAAAACTTTGCTTTTCATAATACCGCATCCTGTTGCATATCATACCTCATACAATAGTTTAATCAACATATACAGTCAAGTAACGCTAAGTAACAACTCTATACGGAAATGGATAATCATAGAAATTAAGTATGAAGCAATCAGAGACACGTAAAAGGTAAAAGGCCACCGATACTAGCAGAAATTTATCTCCGTCGATCGGAGATTATGAGTAATAAAGTTAGAAATGAGCACTTTATCGAAAGTTATCATTCCACATAATAGATGTTCCACTACATGATAAAGTTTAACGCAAAAGATTAGATTTCGTCAATTGTTCCCTCACGATGATTCATTTAATCTAGGAAATAGTAATATTGATAAAAGAAATTTTAATTCTGCGCCTAATCATTTTCTTATCTATATAACCAAAATTAAACTTGTTTATAAAATTCATATCTGCAAAAATCAAAGAATAAAATTTATAAATCGAACCAATTTTTTATTGAAGAATTAGAAAAGATTTCAAATATAATACGTTTGAAAAGCTCAAAATTTATAATCTCTAACATATTAAAAATTTAGAAATTTAAGAAGTCAAATATTAAAAGATATTAAAAAATTAAAAACTTAGAAACTTGAAAAAATTATAAACTTGGAGACTAAGAAAACCGAACATTTCCAGATTAAAAATATTAAACATTTTTAAATTTAAAAAATTACAAATATTTGGAAATAAAAATAAATATTTTAGATTAAATGTGTAGCTCTACCCAAAATGGGCTAGTAAAAAAGTGATGATTGTATTAGACGAAATAATACAAAATTATTTAAAAGATTCAAAAGTGCAGGTTACGGGAGGAGAAATTAGGAAGTACTATAGAAGGAAAGTTCCTGTTTCACCTATTGCAGGGGACAGGTTAACGACGGGAGCAAAGTGCAGATGCTTACATATATGTCCTGCCCCCGATTCTGTCGCAGCTTAGCCGCGTTGCACGTGCACTAACCTGTTACATTACGCGCATTCTGTTGCATCACTGTTGCACCGGTGGTTGCCATTAACACCATAAAGCCAGGCATTTTGTGGTTTGCTGGTGGTTATCGGACTGATAATAATCAGGTGGAGGAATTATGAATGATCACAGTCAACTTTGCAGGCCTTCATAGGAATGTAATTTCGAATGGCCGAGTCCTATTCTTTGTAATTTCCTTTATTCCTCATCTAGCTTCTCCCTTCATCTCGTAAAGTTCATATGTAGGGACACATCCCAGATGCGGAAAACGAAGGTTTCTTGTAGATATTTTCGACTCCTTCGGGACATCGAGGGTCCCGGGCCAATGGGGGCCTGGTTTATGTCTTTACGACCAGGGCCCCACGACACGCGGACCACCTCGATGCCTAATGAGCGGCGAAAAAGAGTCAGTTCGTTTGCGTCTCTCCGTCTAGCCGGGTCTTTCCCAAAAACTGTCTTCACGTTTTCCGCATCAGGTCCCTCGTGCGTAATAAAGTCCTGCCAAAGAAAAACGTAGTGCTATTTTCAGTCAATCCCTCTCGTCTTCCACCTTCACATATAACACCTGCGAGAAATTCTAATTTATTTTCACTCGACTTTTCATTCCAATTTCGCTGTGCATTGTTTGCGTTTATGCTGGACTTTGTAACCTCAATTTTCTCCCAGTGAGAGTCAATGTAGACAAGGGATCATGACGATGAATGAGCTTGCGAAAAGGAAAACGGCGTAGGCTAATATTGTCCCGTTAATTGTTTGCTTTTACTTTAAATGGATTTCTGGATGGAGAATAAGAAGGTTTGTAGATAAAACAGTTATCTTGTTTCATCCTTCGCGAGCAAATATTTGACGATTTGTCGCTAGTTTCGCATGCTGACAGTAGGAAAGCTTTTACCTGAACACATTGAGAGGTCAAACAGTCTATGTAACAGGAGTTTATTGGTATAATACCTATAATTTCCATGATTTCTCGCTTAAGTAATAGAATTTTATACTTAACTGGACAGTGTTAGAAATTTCGTTCCGATAAATTGAGTTCTAATGTAGACATTATATTCAGGAACGAAAAGTTCATTTAGGTTAATTGATTAATTAGCAGAAGTTCAATTTGTTAAATACAAACGAAAAATTTTGTTTCGATATGTTGAGTTGTCTAATAGCTATGTCTAGGGAGAAGGAATAATCTAGGGATCCCTATACTAGAAATTCACTAATTTTCCACACCAGTCATAATTAGTTTTTTAATTAGTAATAGTTTACGTACAGATAAATGGATTGACTTGATAACAGTTCAATCAGTTGGGCAATACCTAAAATTTCGTTGTAATAAATTGAATTTTACTGTACTTACTATGTCCACAAATAAATATTATTTATATAATAAGAATCTATAGATTTTCGTCATAATTTTGAAGATTTTTAATTGCAATAATAAAAATTCAAATTTAGATAAGTAAATTTAATTAGACTGTATTTGGGGACATATCTAGGGAAAAATAGTTCCTACAAGAGACTTTTCTCACTAGTCATAATTTTCGAAACTTTTTAATTTCTTATTAAAATGCTAAGAATTCACATTTAGATAAACGAATTTCATTTTAATTTGATTTAATTTAATTTTATGTTATATATAAAATAATATATATTATATCCATAAATATGACTTCTGCTTCAGATAATATAATAGATCACGTTCAGATAACTGCATTAAATCAGCAATACTTCACTTGACCAAGTATTAACCAAAATTGCATCTTAATACACGAAATTCTACTGTATACTTATTTTATCCAAGACCAAGTATCTCGTGCATTAGGAATTCACTGGTTACCCATATTATCAATGGCTTCTTTCTTAGATAATAATCCATGTTCAGATAAATAAATCAACTCAATTAAATTCATATAATTTGAATTTAATCGATATTCCTTTTCAATAAATGAA
The DNA here is from genome assembly GCF_001483705.2 of Eufriesea mexicana. Lineage (NCBI taxonomy): Eukaryota > Metazoa > Arthropoda > Insecta > Hymenoptera > Apidae > Eufriesea > Eufriesea mexicana. The sequence continues at coordinate 78,888 of NW_016907992.1, forward strand.
GTTTTACTATCCTCCTAATATATTTCATATTACATTGCTCATTCCTCCTCTTTCAGATACTAGCTCAGCTAGCCAAGATAAGCGAATTAAATCATTAATAATTAAATATTATTTTATTAATTAATTAAATATCAGAAGGACTAAAATTTCGTTCGAATAAATTACATCCTACCGCTCTGGTCACACCTAAGACCAAGCAGTTCATCAACCACAACTACTCTAACTCTCCATGGTCACCGATCCAAACGATAAATCACGTTCATATAAGTGGATCAAATCGCTAATCGGACGTTAACCGAGGTTTCGTTCCAGCAAATGGAGTCCACATATCACTCCTAATACCTTCGCACATGATTCTCACAATCAGCTCACAACTCGAACTCGCATTCTTGCGAAAGAAAAATGAAGCAAGATGGTACACGCGTTCTCGAAGGTTCACCATAATCGCGACGAATGCTCCGAGTACCCCTAAATCCTGAATTTCACGCGATTCCATCTTTCCACGTATCGCATGTACAATCGTTGCAATGTGTCAGCGCAGCGAATCGCAAATGACGCTCATTTGTCCGATGATGCGTTTGCTAAACCTCGTTCGAGCAAGTGCATCTATATGCAAGCAGGGACAACTGTATCATCTATATTCACGTATATTCGCATAAGTGAATAAGCCGTAAGTCACAAGCACGCTTATTGGCCGCGCGAGAGTGTGTCGGTGTACACCGTTGAACGTAGCACCTTGCACAAGCGTGCATAAGCATAATCTAAATCAGGTTTCCCATCGGAGAAAGCGCCTCTTCTGCATCGTTTACCTCGGCTGACTTCCTGAAATGCGTGCCACTCGTATTTTTCTCTCGCTTTTTTACTTCTTTCCTTACTTTTTGCTCCTCTTCTTGCCAACGTTTCTTCGTCGCTGCCATTCTGGACTAATTATTGCCAAGTGTTACGAATTGCGCGAATTGTTGTGTTTTTCTTCCTTTTTTCTCCTTTTTGGTTCGTTCAATGTTACATTTGAGTAGCAAAAGCTTCGACGGTGCAGGAAATTCTTGATGCAATTAGGAAAAATAAAATAAAACGAAAGCTTCATAAGTTTCCTAAATTTTTTAATTTTATGATACTTTGAATCTGAAAATTTCGAAGGTTTTTGAGAATTTCAAAATTAGCTTCCAATCTACTTCTGACAAAAATATCAATCGTGGAAGAATCATTTTGGAAAATTAATTTTTTGGTTCCTTGTTATTTGAGGATACCTGCATTTTCTTGGCAGAATTGAAGAGGTTTTTGGCCACATTCTGATATTCGATTCATGTTTTGCTGTGGGGTATTATGGCCATTGGTGTTTTTGTTGTGGTTGGTGATGGATATGAAATACTGGTAATTGAAGAAAGTTGTTTCGTGAAGTTATTGTGAACGAGGACAGCTTCTTTACTGTGTAATGCACGTGGACGAACCTTGATTTCCATTTGTAGCATTGAATTGTTTTATTATGCACTTTTTGTTAGACGAGTTGAATAATCGAGTTAGGTACCGAGAATAGAAAGAGGAATTTATGCTCTTGGTATGTAGAATGTAGAATACCATAAGCGACAAAAATTTGAATGAACCTAATTAAATAATTGACAGTATGTACTATTAGTATTATCCTTGTGTGACACCATTTTGAAATCGTCATCACATACTGGCAACAAAAGATATAACATTCAATTTAAAAATGCATGGATGATATTAAAATATCTTAAAAAATATTTTTTTCCAATTTTTTACTATTAGATGTGTTTCTCGAAACAGTTATTTTATTTTAACAAATTCTTTTTTAGACAATCAAGGAGAACTAAGGTTTTGGCTCACCTTGCATATCATAATATTATTTAATAATATCATAATTCATTTAATAATTTATAATTTACTTAATAATTTAATAATATTATAATATCATAATATTATTTAATAATATTTGTTCACGAGGAAATCAATTTTGATACAATGAATATATTTTCATTTTATTTACCTTTTAATGCAAATTATAAATTATTTTTAGTTATATATAAAATAAAAAATTTTGCTGGTCCATTATTTCTAGATAAAATAAAGATACATATTATATTCTGTTAAATTTAAGAAAAAAAAAAAATTTGTTAATTTATCATTTTTCTAACTTTTTGATTTCATTCAAGACAAAATCCCAATAACACATTCATCTTGTTGTACTGGGTTCTATTGTACACATTTCTTCCTCAAATTATTCGAGTTCCTAATTATTCGACAACAAACGATACCTCGTTACAGAATACTACACGATAAATTCGCCAGTACTACGGAATTATTCATTTTCCCTGAAGCAGAGCACCGAACGGAGAGCTAAACCATTATCGCTGAAATTGCTGTATGTTTCGTTAAATTACGACGATTTGACAAAAAGAAACTTCAGCCAAGGAGAGATACGTCGCCGTTTCCGCGTTCCTTCTTAATTTCGCAGAAATCATGCGATCGAGAGCGATGCACAAAGGCGAAATAAAGAAATAAAGAAGCACGCTCGATTATATCGCGTTTCGTACCAGATTTCCATTCGATTTCCCCATAATCGGCCGATGTAAAAGCGATCCACGTCGATTCTCTGGCACTGTCTCCAATTTTCCGTACTTTTCCCTCGCCATTGTCGACTATCTTGTTTCCTATTCTACGCACACCTGTGCGTGACCCTGCTCCTGTGAAATTTTTCTATTCACAAGCAACGTTCCCTTTGAGCTGCGCGTATGAACGCGTGTATGGTGGATACAAACGACATAACGAGATCGTAAATTATCGGATCTAGGAGGGGGTCTCGACCGATGCTAAAATCATACCATTAATGGCACCGACATTGGAGCCATTTGTAATTTGTAATTTTAACACGAGTGCTTAATATCAGAGAGAAACATAATGAGATTCGTGATTAATTTTCAATTTCATTTTTCTTCGTTTGTATTGGAGTAAGTAGAGCTAAACAGTCGATTTAAGTAATACATTTATTTATTTAAATTAAGTGCTAAAGACAAAATGGTCGATTTGGAATTTTGTTTTAGAATTATTAATTATTATAAGAGTGTAAAATTCTTTTGGGAAATTATAATGTAGTTTTAACAAATTATAGTTAATTGCGTTATAACATTATTTATAATACATATACATGTATATTACATATTTAGTATTTTTAGTTCTTACATTTGGAGAAAGTATAAAACTGTTTTTGGAAGAATTAATATTGATTTTTATTCAAATATTTATATTATAATTTTCATTTCAATATACATAATATATACATACATCGAATACTTAGTATATTTATTACATACTATGTTTAAGTACATATATTAAAGTAGAATTGAGAGTCCTGGTATTAATTAGCAATTACTATTAATTTACTAGCTCCAAATTTTGTTAAATATATCATATGTTTAGCATTTATTTAGGATATTTAGGATAATTCATTATCACTAGAATTATCAGGCTCTTCAAAATGGCTACTTTCAGATTTTTATTTTCACAATTATTTTTGGTTAAAATAATATTAAGTTTTTCCAAAATAAAAATTTTATATGCCTATTTAATATCATTGTACCATTTTAATTATTATCATCTATATAATTAATAATTCCCAACCTTCCTTATTTATATATCATCCAGTAAATATGTGATTAATTATTTTCCACTTTGTAGGTTATGTCTGTTCATCATAGCATACCCCACAGTATATACACAAGTAGTACTTACATAAGTAGTATATACACAGTTTTAAAATTCAATACAATTTGGTTCAATCTATATACCAAATGTAGTACCATTAATTGATAAATATTAGTATACACATAATGTAGTATTTACGAATCCTGATGTATACTATATCTAGCTATGGCTATATGTATACTATATACTATATAGCCATTTCACAACGATTGTAAATTACCACGTTATTATCAATTTCTAACTATTGTTCTTTATTTAATACCTCAAAAATATAACCACCTCAGAGACAAATTTTTCTAAATTGACGTTAAAATGATTTCCGTACAGTAATTATAATGAATATGTGAATATAATAAACCGCTATTAGCGGCGATATTCGACGAGGTACTTTTTCTTTACTGTTGAGGAATTCTATGGTGAATAGTTCTCCAACTGATTCTAATTTTCTTTTCACTTATAAGAATCATAATTTAAAAAATTCTAAATGTACGCATATATGCCAGTATCTCCGAAGTGGTTAATAGAACTTGAAGTTTTCGTAAACCATTATCAGCAATATCCAGTAACGGAAGCAGCCAATCCAAATCCACGTCTTATGGTATTGATTGACGTCCGAGCTCTTTATCTCTTCGAAGTATCTTAACCTTTCACGGCGGGTGTAACGTATGTGTGAGTGAAACTACTAGTGGTTACGGATAAAGTATTCATACAGGTTGATGAAAATATTTATTAATAATGAAAAGGTATAATTATTTATATGACGACATTTTTAATGGCTATTAGAAAAGGAGTGGCTCTTACGATGATCAATGGCGTTTTAATGATCACGAAAAATAACTGTAAATAACAAAAGTCATATATGTGTACGTACATATTTACTGACTTGTACATTTATATACTATTTACGAGAAAATATAGTTAATTCAGCCTTGAACGACGTCTGACGAATAAATTCATCATGAATAAATAACCATTATTATTTTGAGTTAATGATCAGCATAATTATCTGGCGGAAAAATTTGGAAATATTAGAATAAATTATTACGAATATTTTATGTTAATAATATTATTTACTTGTTACATTAACGAATTTTGAATTAATAAAATTATTATTCCTTTTTAAATGAATTAACACCTAATATTTGCTATTTTGTTGTTATTTGATTCTTTATTGCGAGTGCATTTACTAGGTGCAAAACAAAATCCCCAATTTAGAAAATTAATTCAATATACACCATATCCTACATTAAAGTTTACCTCGGAAAACACTTGTATTCTAACATATTGATAAATGAGTCATTCACTGCACAAATTGATTAAATCCATAAATGCAGTGAGAAATGCAGTGAAATAATGTATATTGCTTTTAAAATTCCCCTTATAATTTAAATCGAAATAAATATCGTAGAATGCATAAATACAAACGTAACTTTCATCTAACGGTATATAAAATTTATAAGAACAAATAACCAAAAGGTAATCGTTAGTAATGTTACCATTTTTATGTTACTGGAAGAGCTAATCGACTTGGCAAGTGAGAAAAGTAATAAATTTAAATTTTACTAAATTTTACTTAAATTTTGATAAGACGACACTAAAAAATTCACCGTTATCATTCATGGCTGCTAGTGCATTCGAGTTGCATTATTGCAACGATTTACATTAGAGTACGGAGTTAATCAAAGTAATCTCTGAAATAAATTATTTATTATTCCGTGGCCAAAAAATTTTTGTTGTTTAATGGTGTTAATCTTAATTGTCAGGGAAAGTTATTATAAATATAAAAAGTTATGACTATACCAAGTGCTTTGACACTTAAATTTAAGATTTTTCAAATAGTGAAGTTAATCGATTTGTGCAATGAACGGCTCAAATGATGTATCATATTATATCCTGGTACTATATTTATTTTTGCATTGCATATATATCTCAGGAAGAATTTCTTAACTTTTATCAGTAAGTGTGTATGTAATCCCCAAGTCATATGACGATATAGTGCTAACTTTAATACCAGTTTCGTCCACTTTTTCTGCAGAAGCAATGTTAATCGTCGTTTCTTATCTTGGATTCACTCTGTATTGCACTTCCTCGTGGCTGGTTCGTTTCCTGTTTCTTGCTAGGTTCGGTACTTTCCAGGATTGAAATGGTTTCGTTCTCCAGGCAATCTATCGCGCTGATCTTCGAAAATCGCAGGCCACAAAAGGAAACTTCGATAAGAAAGAGTTCGACGACAAGAATTGAAATACTTATCGCCTTATGGAAATTCGTATCTGTCTGAGTCTTTTATTTCTTGAAAAATTGCTTCGTGCCGTGTCGCGCTACTTAGAACTGTGAATTCTTCGTTTTAGTTTGCAATTTCCTGACGACTGTGATGTCTGTAATTAAGTTCGTTCGATTGGCTCGCGTGTGGCTAGTTCCGAGGTCTTACGCAATTATGCGTCGATAGGCTAGTGTTTTAAATTGCGAACCTATTAAATTTTAGTCACTCTTACCGTTCGAGTGGAAAAAATTGCAATTTTTATCAGACTAAAGTAATTTCGTGAAATTTATTTTTAATCATTTCATTCACCTAGATACAGTTTGTTTTGTAATTACAATATCCTTCACTGTACTTTACTTCATTAATACTGTATTGATATTTATTTTATGTTCATTATCATTAATATTGTGGGTAAAATCTTAGATAAATAAGTAAAGGAGTAAATAATTTTTTGAATATGATTTCTCAATATATATATATATTTATATTTTAATGAATTTATATGTACTTATAATACGCGTTACCTGTAATGATCTTTCATGTTTCATGAAATGGGAGTATCTACATTTGACAGTATTATTATTCGGTATTTCTTGCATTTATTTATAGAAACGATTATAATTGTTATGATCAATTACAACGCAATATGTAAAATATATGTAACATTCACTATAATTACAAGTATAATTAATGTCATTTGGTAGCATTTCTGTTACAGATAAATAATAATTCTTGTTAAAACGTGGAACTTGTTGCAAGATTTACAACCATTTTTTAATATTAGTAATGAGAAACTGATATCTGCATGAGTAGTGACCAAAATCATAATTTCAGACACATTATCGTATTATAGAAATTTACAATATCCGAAAATTCCAAATATCTGCGTAACTTCATATAGAAATACTTTAGCATAACAGGTTTCCTATTTTTATCATTTATAATTGAATACATAAATAGCTATTGACGCCTAGATAAATATCCTTCATTGCTTTCGTGTTTTCCGTCCATTACTAAGATTCTTCGTACATTTATTAATTCCCATACATTGATTAAGATTTATTATTTTAAGATTTTCCTCGGTCATTTCCACTGTTTCGATATATTTTAAATTAAAAATCGGTTAACGTATTCTTTCATTCATGGATATTTTACATAATGAAATAATAATAATTTTATTGTTAATAAACAATAATAAAACTAAAAAGGACATAAAGTACACTACGAATTCAATTAACAATCTACAATTTTTTCTAATAATAAAAGTAATCTTATTTTTGTTATTTAGAGTCCATATAAATTATAACTACAATATAACAATAATAAAACAATAATAAAACTAAAAAGGACATAAAGTACACTACGAATTCAATTAACAATCTACAATTTTTTCTAATAATAAAAGTAATCTTATTTTTGTTATTTAGAGTCCATATAAATTATAACTACAATATAACAATAATAAAACAATAATAAAACTAAAAATAAAATTTTCGCCAGTTATCGTTAAAAATTTATCAGATTTTAAATTCAGAGCACCGTATTTCATTCCGAAATATTTTATTAATACAGTAGATTAGAATAAAAATAAAATTTAGTTATTAATTTAGTTATTCATAGAATTTCATCTTTCATCGGATTTTAAATTAAAATAGTATCTTTTCGTTTATAAGTATACTCCTGAGCAGACGAGATTTAAAATATCAGGTCGTTGAATTTCTCGTGCCATAATCATTCTTTTTCGAGTACCATTTCTATGCCACAAGCAATAGCAGTTCGACGAATGCCAATTGTACCTTGAACGTTCGCCATTTTTCGCCATTCATCGAAGATGACACACATTCTCGCACCTATAACAGGTTGATCGTCGATTTCGACATCGAATGGTCAGGGATGGAACGTCATATAACAGCGCGAGCTCGAAGATCACGATATTAGCATAGTACAGTTTCATAATTTATGGGATCACGATGATTGGCAGCCTGATTTAGCGGGATCAGAAATTAGGTGTAACGTGTGAACCGCGAGTTCTGCATAATTCATGTTTACGTCGTGATTTCCATAATTCATAATGACTCCTCTGCTTTAGAGCCGTAATTTGTAGCACACTTCGTTAGGAGACTAGTGAATTTCATGCGAAAGGTAGTTCTTATGGTAAGCTGGCTTGTAATACAGTTAAATGCTGCATAAATTTCAGTTAACATAGTATAACGTATTTTAGTATATTTTATATGGGAAATACATAGATGAAAATACTACATTACGATATATTTGAATGTATTTGATGTACTTACAAATTATGGAATTTGATATTATAGTAAATTTCAGTTTATGTTTAAAATACGAAGTGTGTTCTATTATAGCTTGTTTATGGAATTTGATATTATAGTAAATTTCAGTTCACTTCAGAATTTCCCAAACAAGCAACGAATTTATAAAATAATTTAGGTTCATGAAATTTATAGAAATTCCTGTGCGGTAAATTTTCAATGAAATTCGACATACATATGGAATGGCACTATTATTCACGCGATGGCACATAAAAGGTACTCTCTGATAAAAATTTTCCCCTTTGAATAATATGTAAATATAAAATATTTTAGTTTTACTAATATAATGTACTATTATATCACATTCCACACTGTATACATAAAATAGACTGACATATATCAAAATATATTAAAATAAACTATAATAGCATATTTCGTATTTTAAATATAAACTAAATTTACTACAATATCGAATTCTGTAATTTGTGCATAAAGTGCATTCGAATATATCATAATGGAGTATTATCACATATGTACAATTGTGAAATCCAAATTGTGAAATATGCAGTGACACATTTACCATTTATGAGGAAAGGATCACTTCAGAATTTCCCAAACAAGCAACGAATTTATAAAATAATTTAGGTTCATGAAATTTATAGAAATTCCTGTGCGGTAAATTTTCAATGAAATTCGACATACATATGGAATGGCACTATTATTCACGCGATGGCACATAAAAGGTACTCTCTGATAAAAATTTTCCCCTTTGTCAATAATTTGCATCCGTGTAAGAGGAAAGGCGGAAGTTTGTCATCGGAAGTGATAGTTAAGTCGAAAGTGTTTGCATAATGTAACGCTATAGTCAATAATACCTCTTCCATATTCGTTTTCGAGTGATTTCTTAGAAACGCTCCTTGTATAGGACTCAGGGGTCCTAGAAACCGAAAATAGAAAGAGATTTCGGACGAATGCAAATATTACTTTCTCTCTTGATTTCTACGAATGCTATTTTGCATATAACATTAAGGACGAGCAATCGAAACATAGGATGACATAATAAAACCAAATGTCACGAGCACTTCTCTGGAACGTGCGAGAATCTTTAAATTTGTCAACTAGGTTACTCAGCCATTTTATCGAACATACATAAAAATTTTATTTATGCTATTATTAGGATATTTTGAAAAAAAAGTAATTCAGGAGAAAATGTTAAAAATAAGCCCAATGCTTCTTTTTAAACTGGAAACATTGATATGTCTCATAAAAATTAAAAACATAGAAAAGTTGTTGTTTAATATGAGGAGGGAGATAATGCAATGTAAATATTTTTTTTAAACATGAAATTGATAAAATTCCAAGGTCAATTTATATTCTTCTTTTTAAATATAATATTTTTACATTTATTTTTATTCATAATGCAATATCACAATTTCAATGTTGTTCTACACGAGATAGTATAAATAATATTAATTATAAAAAGATAGGATTGATAGCTTTATATTAAAAAATTCCTAAAATGTTGATCATATAATAGAAAATTGTTAAAATGTTAATTTAATGTAAAATACTAAATGTCTTTTATTTGTGAATTTTCAAGCTACGTATTCAATGCAAATAAAGGGTCATTGACTAGCTAGATATTTGGGTCTGTGTCATCATGCTGGATTCAGTACTGTGTATCTCATGAATTTAAAATTTACTGTTACAAATAATCCTACGTAGCACACAATTAAAATTGTTTTAATAAACAATTTTGTGCTAGGAAAAAAGTGCTATATTAAAAAAGTTAATAAAATTATTTCATATTAATTCTATTTTCATAAAATTACATAACAAGTTTCGTGCACGGAGATACATCATACATTACAAATACTAATTATAAAATTATAATATAACGAAAATATATCACATGATATTTTCTCTATATCGAACAATTTTCATTGTAATAATTTGTTCATATTTACAATTAAAATATGATATTAATATTGTTAATATTAATATGATGTGAAAATATTTTAAAACATCCCAGTGTTCCTAGATAAAAAAGAATTTTCAATGTGTTTGTTTCTGATATAAAAATGAACGAAATAATGTAAATTAAATTTTACAATACAATTATAATATAATGAAAATATTTCACATGATATGTTCCTCTATATTGAACAATTTTCATTCTAATAATTTGTTCATATTTACAATTAAAATGTGATATTAATATTATTAATATTAATATGTTATGAAAATATTATAAAATATCCCAGTGTTCGTAGATAAAAAAGATACCCCCTATATTAAATTTTCAATGTATTTGTTTCTGACATAAAAATGAACGAAACAATGTAAATGAAATTTATTTAAACGATTATTTGGTTAATAGAAAATGAAACTTTTTTAATTTAAACATTTAATGTAAAACGTGATTAGTAGATAGTTTATACTAGGTTATTTTATTGTAAAATTGATTACTTCAGGAAAAATTGGTTGCTTGGAGTGAAATTGTTTCGTTTCACACTACTAAATTAGTGCATTTTTTAATATTCGGATACAACTCGTGCTTGTTTCGATCAATACTTGTGACGTTAAAAAAGAAATCGATGTATAATCTTTACCGTTCTTTGTTAAATCGCGCCAATTAACGTTTGAGAATTTTTATCGCTCGACAGTTAAATTTTTTTTCCTTGGTAACGAGCGTCCTTCAACAGGGATCTTGCTTAATGTTTCAATTGCACTTGTTACATCGACCGAACCCACAATACGCAGGAACGGTAAAAAGAAAAAGAATATAGCATATTCACACTTTATTTCTTTGTTGCATATTTCACTTGCCACCTCACGTTTGATTTCTTTTCCACCATTTTACTAACAGATTTTTTTACTCAATTTTTAAATTGTTATACTGTAAGTGTATTTTGCAAATTTGAATGAGCAATTAAAAATAAATGATGGAAATAAAATAATGCCCATAAGATGTTAACCATAGAACTGTTGATTCTCTAAATACAGGTGGTAAACATGAAAAATACTTGAATATTACAGTGAACAAATTAAAACATATAAAGAAAAAATAGAAGAACTATAACTATAATTAAATCAAGAATTTTCGATATTATCAATACTTTTAAGTGATTATCAATCATAGTTTGGAAGAATTAATGGTGGTCAATTTGATGAATAATTAAAAAATAAATAACTGAAAGAAAAATATTCAAATGAAAGATTATTGGAACAAGTGTAGGAACATTAATTTGTAGAGAGTTAATTGTTTTATTAAAACGATTTATTACAGCTTCAAAATATGTTCGAGCAAACAACAAAATTATAAAAGATACAAAAAAATTAGCCAAAACTAAATGAAAAAATTAATAAAGGAAATAAATAATAAACGTGGAAAGTAAAATGAGAAAAATTGAATTTAATGAAAAATATAGCCAAAATGTAAGAATTGATAGAGATTTTGACTGAAATATTGATAATTGCTTTAAATTTTCTGATATTATTACATTAGAAAATGCAATTAATGATTATAAAATATTAATATATGAAATACCACGATTAGTTAAAGATTGACTATTAGGATAAAATCAGGAGAATGTTAAATGTTAGAAAATAATAATAATGTTCAACAAACAACTGAACCATTAACTGAAAACGATGCTTCTTCACAAGAAATAGAAAGTGAAGTTAATGAAGCAGAAAATAAGTTAAATAAACTTAATCAAAATATTAAGGGTTAAGAAATGCAAAGGCTTAAATTAATAATGTATTATTAATTTAATAATACAGGCTGTCCCAAAGAAAAGGTATTCACAGTTTAATACCTAATTCTTCGTAATTTATTTTTTCTTTTCTAGATACAACCCATTTAAAATAATGACTAATTTTAGACTAGACTTTTAAAAATGTAATAAAAAATTAAGTCTTTTGCATAAACGTAATAGTTATAAACGTAAGACAAGAATAAAAACTGTTTTTATAATCACGCAAAGTATGTATACATTTTTTTGGAACACCTTTTATTAAATATTGAATATTGCATATAGGATGATTGGAGTTACAATTAACCCTTTGTATTCGAGATGCGCCTTTCAGTCGCCATTTGATAAAATTTCAAAACTCGATATTAATTGATATATCAAATTTAAAATAATGTAACACTGTACGAGGTACCGAAATTGTTAATTATTATACGATTTCTTATTTACTGCTCAGAAAATATCATCAGCCTTATAGCAGAAAATTTTTCAACTCGTTCAGCCTAAATATTTTTTGCCAAAATATCGTTGAGCGCAAAGAATTAACACTAGAATTATCCAATCAATTAAAATAATTGGTTACATACCATTAGTGTTTGCGGATTATACAAATTAATATTAATATTATATTTATATTATATAATATAATATTTATATTTATAAAAATTAATGTTAATTTTCATTTAAATAGAAACGTAATTATATATATATATATTTATCTTTATATCACTTTTACTATTGTTTTATGTATAGAGGTACACTAGCTGTATTCAAATACGCATTAGAAGGGTGTAATTGTAATCAAGTATTTTAATCATTTAACAGTTTTAGTTTTAGTTAATTAACAATTTCCAGTTCAAATGTATTATATTTACATGATTTATTAATGTGTACTTTTGTTAATATTTTATATAATTCACCCAAGAAGTGATTTTGATAGAAAATGTGAGTTTGCTGTTTAACAATTATATATTTATTACAAATTATAATATACACACGTTATAAAAACGATTACGATTAGGTATGTGTGGTGAAATTTTTCTTAATACTATTATTATCTCGTCACTGTTCACTTTCACGTTTTTCATAACAAACTGACTCTCTTCATAACATATTGGCTCTGATCTCTAACAATTGCACAATACCACGCATTCTAAATCTTCCACTCGCACTTCCAAAACCATACATATCTACATTCGTGCCATCACTCGACCTCACACACTCGCATTCACGCTAATAAAACCAAATCCACAGGCAACACAGGTGTTTAATTAAAAATAGTAAATATTGTTTAACAATGAAGACGCGTTATTTTCCCTAAACTTTCAGCTGCCATACTGTCTTCTTCTTTTGTTGACAACACTTTACAGTATAAATAGCACAAAATTCAAATCTTGCGTGAATTTTGGGACACCTTATTTTATCCTCGTTTGTTCCTTATCAAACAATTATTTGTTCACGTTACTTAACTAATTATTTCATTAATGAATTTGATATTACAATTTGCAATTTCGTTTTGACTAAAATTACATTAATTCTTCCTTACATCACTTGCCACACAAGATTACATAAACATTTCAGAATAAAAAAAAAATCAAAATTTTTATTGCGAATCTAGGATTCTAAAATCCCATGAAAATCATGCAACTGAAATTAGCGAAAGATATTAAAAAGAATGAAATCTATACATTCGGGGGTTGCAAACATTAGTAATCCCGATTCCCACCGTTTCTTGCCAAATATGTAGCATTTTTGGCCGATTTATCACAGGCTGAAAAGAAGGTAATAGGAGCGTTGGTGGTTCTACGATTCATAAATCGTGCGTGGAGGTAAACGATGAAGGGGACCTCTGTTGCCTCGGGCCGTGTAGAAAGTTGACGCCATTCAGGTTTGCGGTTCGAAATCGTGTTAAAGGTCGTCGCGATTTCGATCGAATGCGACTAAATGCAAAACTCGTTCGATCGGATTTACATTGTTCGCTCTTAACGATCCAATCATTATCATTCCTCGAAAAAGAGAATGGAGTAGCGCAAAATGACCGAAATTTCTGGCCCCTTAACAGTTCAAACTAAAAAAAAACAAAAAAAAAATATGTATATATAAAAGTGTTATTTAGAGACCGAATGTAACTACATGCAAAACTCGTTCGATTAGATTTACATTGTTCGCTCTTAACGATTCAATCATTATTATTCCTCGAAAAAGAGAATGGAGTATCGCAAAATGATCGAAATTAGTGGCCTTATAGCAATTAAAACTTTAAAAAAAAAGGAAAATATATAAAATGTTATTTAGGAGTCGAATTCAATTTTTTATTGAATCCTACGTTCTATTCCTTTTTGCAATTCGAGCGTTATAATTTTTTGAAAAAGAAAATTGAAGTACCAAAAAATAATCGAAGTTTGTAGACTTGAAACAGCTGAAATTTTTGCAGATTTATAAACAGAATTATTAAAAAGTTATTGATAAATCAAATGACACGTTTGATTTAATCCATAGTGTTTTCTTTTTACAATTATTCAGTCAGTATTGAAAATCGAAGCCATTTTAGAACAGTCAAGATTAAAAATTCGAAATCTTCTATATTTAAATTTTGTATTCTTCTCTCTGTACAAAAAAATTGTTATACTAAAGAATTGTTATAAAAATTAATGAAATTTATAAAATTGTATAAAATTGCGTTTGGATTTAAAATAACCAAATTTTAAAAAGATTCTAAATTAATTGAAAAATAGAATACTACATTCGATCAAATTCTTCTCTTTTCCTCCTCACAGTCTGAGGATCATTACCATTCTTTGAAAACAAGAAAGAAAAAAAGAAAAGGGCAAATTCAAAATACCTGAAAATAATAAAAATTTGCCAATTTTTAAAAATTCAAAGTAAAAAAAAAAATGATTAAGAAAATCCTAAAAAATCGAACTAATTTTATTCTCTTTGGTATATAGAATGTAATCAGTACTATTTTTTGGAAGGAGAAATCACAGTAATTAAAAATGTTTAATTTTTGTCTACTCGTACTAGCTCGAATATTAGAAAAATGATGTAAAGAATTGTAGAAGAATGTAGTAAATAAAATGTATCAAAGTCAACTGCTCGAATTGTCGTGTCTGACAACTGTGACAGTCAATTTGACATCGCGTGCCGAACGCATTGACTCTGGGGTCGGATTTGCGATATTACAGAACGCGACTCGTATGTCAGGAGAATTCGAATTACATAAAAATTGCGATGTCTCGAGTACATAGACCTCGTCTTTTAAATACCTCTATCAGAGGAATGTTTAATTCGCTTCCGTCAATTTCTCTTTCGTTTCTGTGCACGCTTCTTTTACCTCCTTTGGACGAGGAGAAACGTACTTTCCAATTTCCTTCGAATCCTAATTAAAAATCCGCAAATTTCACCCACATCCAGTCCACATTTTTATGATACTTCCCGTCGTGAGAAATTATTCCTGTTCTCTAACTTCCAACACTTTTTCCAAATTCAACCGAAGATTAAGGAATTCCAGGACATGAACCAATTTCGAGTAAGGAGGAACCTACTTTCCAAGTCCCTTCGAATTTTAATTAAAAATAGGTAAATTTTACGTACTTCTAGTTTTCGTTCCCTATACTCCTTTCAATCATGAGGAATCACTTGTTCTTTGGCATCTCAAATTTTTTCCAAATTCAACAGAATTTTAAAGAATCCCAGGATTTAAATAAATTTCGAGTTAGGAGAAATATACTTTCCAATTCCCTTCGAACCTTAATTAAAAATAGACAAATTCCACGCACTTCCAGTTTACATTTCTATACTTTTCTTAGCTACGAGGAATCATTCCTGTCCTCTATTATCTTAAATTTTTTCCAAATTCACCAGAACATTAAGGAATTTCAGGAGCTGAATTTTAAGTGAGTGAGGAGAAGAATACTTTCCAATTCCCTTCGAATTTTAATTAAAAATACGCAAATTTTACGCACTTCTACTTTACATTTGTATACTGTTCTTAGCTACTTGAAATTACTCCGGTTCTCTGGCATTCAAAATTTTTTCCAAATTCACCAGAACATTAAGGAATTCCAGCACCTGAATCAATTTCGAGTGAGGAGGAACTTGCTTCCTATTTCCCTTCGAATTTTAATTAATAATATTAATAATATGCAAATTTTACGCATTTATAGTTTACATTTCTATACTCCTTTCAGTCATAAGGAATCACTGCTGTTCTCTAATATCCAAAATTTTCTCCAAATTCAATCGAATTAAGGAATTCCAAGATCCAAACCAATTTCGAGTATTTTAAATTCCTCACCGAAACGCGCAAATTCGATAGCGAATTATTGCAAATGGATGGAGCGAGGAAGCCCCAAGGAACCGAATTTAAAAAAACATCACACGTTCTACGCCAGTGTAACAGGATTTTTTAAAAAGAGCGACGTTTCATATATGTCGTGAGTATTCGTAAAATGAGAAATCGTCGAAGCTTCGTTGCAAAATCCCGATGCGGAGGAGCACACGTGAAAGGATCTCGGGGATCGTTTTACGGGGCCAACGAAGACCACACCCTGGGTATTTCGAACCAGTTTTTTCAGGTCGCTTCCATGCATTAACGCGTGTCACTCGCTAGAGTAATCTCGAAGAGGCCGAAATTTAACATATCTTTACGCAATCCGGCTGTCACTTAATCAAAATTTACTGCCGCGTCAAGTACCCAATTTTTCGTTTGGTTTCGCACGACATCCGGCTGACGAAGTTTTTCTTTGCCTCTCATTAGCTTTTTGTTTGGACTTAATCGTCGTATAAGAGGAATATTCAAATTGCACTTAATTTTTTCGTCGTGTTAATTTTCTTCGGATAAAGCAATTTTGAATATTAATTTGAACGGATTTGTTTTTGTGAAAATGGTTTATAGTAATTTATACTTTGGTAGATATAGTACTAAGTACTATTGATTAGGTTGTATACAATTTTTATATAATTGAGAATAGTAATATCGACCTGTCATGTAGATATATTTAATTATGGCAGCAGAAAGGTTAATTAAAATAGCACGGTGCAGGTAAATAGGTATATTCAATTATGTTTCTTGTTTGAACATGAGTTGATATTAAATTTAATGAAGCAAACAAAAAGTCTGGAATATGTTACTCTGATTGATTTAATGTTCTTAATTAATCGCAACTTCAATAATTCTTTATTTTTGTAATTTTTGTAATTGAAGGGAAAAATTAAATATTCGTCCACAATTATTTAGAACTAACTTAATACATTAAATAACAATAATTAACAATTTTCATTTCTAATAGAATATAAATCTGACATTTCTAAAGAATATTCTTAAATTACAATATTACGTAAATAAACAGGAGATATATATTTATACCATACACATGGTCACATAAATTTAAAAATAAAATAATTTTTATTAACTACAATTCCATAATTTAATTCACCTTAATTCTACAAAATATCACCTAATTTAATTAAACTCTAACGATATAAAATATTTCATAAAAATATAATACAAATATCACGAATAAAAAAAGAAAGAAAAATTACATTATCATCATATGCTCCTTAACATCATATCTAGTCTCATCTAGGCTAGAATTTCCCTAGCAAAAGTTCCATTAATCGTCACAAAGCTCCGCAAGACTGATCGCCATCATCATTCGGTGGTTGCAGCGAGTGACGCTGCTTTGGTGAAATCGCGGCCATGTTTCGGATCACGAAGCCAAACGACGTGGAAGATCTCTAATAATTCCATGAATAATTCACCTGAGTTCTCAACCGACCGTTCTTCCCAGCCGAATTGGGATGGCCGGGTCCGCGATAATCGGTCTTCTGGCTTTGGCCTATGGTGTTTCGCAGTCCTAGATGGAAGATCGGTAATCGTCCGGATTCAACGATCTCGGAAGTTTAAACGGTGAAAGTACACCTTCGATCAAAATTGAGATGCAAAATGGAAGGTTGATCTCTGTCGAAATCCAAGGACAATGCGCCGAGATATTGGTCACTCACGAGGAACGTTCGAGTTTGTTCTCCTTGAATTGCCTCGTTCAATGGTTAAATGAAACTGATACGTAGCTTTTTTACCTAGGTGGTTTTTTGCGCTGGGAAAGGGAGGCATGAGTCGCATAAAAGTTGAAAGTGACAGTTCGAGTGACAGATTTTATTTCCGTAGTTTGGAGAAGTAAAGTAGCAGAGTTTTAAAATGTAAGCAGAAATACGTGCAGCTGATTTTATTGCCTTTGAAAAAGGAGTTTGAGAAGAAACAACTTCTATGATTAAATATACTCTTGGGTGTTTGATTAATTATTTGAAGATTCGTCAATATTTTAAAATAAATTTTAATTTTTGGAAATTTTGATTATATTCTTGCAAATAAATTATTTGTTTATTTTAATAATACTGTAAGTTATACATTAACAGTATTCTTTAATTAGACATTAGAGAAATAAACAATAATATTGAACAGAATTAAAAAATAAAAAATAAAAATATTCATATATGTACATAATATATTACATATGTTGTATACGATATTATATATAATTATTTACTAAAAATGAATGTGCTATAAATATATCATATACTTATTTATAATACGTGATGGGTTGCTGAAATATTCATAGTTAAGCAATTTTTATATTTTAAGAAAAACTTATTATGCAATGGAATATCATTTTTCACGGTTACTTATATTTTCAGGATTTATTTCACGCTTCCGTCATGTATTCGGTAAATACTTTTCTCATCTCATAATTTATGTTTTCAAAAAACTCTTTATGAATGTGAAATATGGTATCTTTTTCAATTTACAATTCGCCAAAATAATAATGCAAAAAATTACGTCCTTTAAATGTCAGTTACATTTAATACAAATTCAAGAAGCAGAACCAGACGTTGTCGAAACAAACCGTTAATGGAATAAAAAAAATTTTCAAACTATATATTTGAAAAGTAAATTATTTCGATAGTCATTGAAAAAAATGATTTGCAAATTAATCAAATTTTCACTTCATTATTGTCCTTTCAGATCCACTTTTTAAAACAAGCTGGATCAATGCAATAAATAAAACTGAGAGACTAAATTAATTAATATAATTAACTATAGTTAACAAAGTCATTTAAGAACTTATTTAGATGACATTTTTTTGTATGCAAGAAACCTAGTTCGAAGTTGACAATTTTAACTTTCAGTTTGATAAAGAAAACAAATGCAACAGTCACAGGTATAATGATTCATCCGCAAGCGGATCTTGAGGTTTTAAGGTATTTTAATGCTAAACAGTGATACAATAAAAAACTGTTCTTGTATACGAAAAGTATTTCTTCATGGTGGTACTACGATTCTCTTACCGAGTCATTCAATTGAACGTTTCTTTTACTTTTCGCTTGTATAGTTAACGAGTATAGTTAACGAATATAGTATTCACGTTTCTCACGCACGAAACACTATTATTTGTGTAGCTACTTTTTGCTACATACAATATTGCCTGATATATATAGAATAAAACTAAACTGTCAGACGTACCAAATATATTTTTGGCGCCGAGTGGTGTACGTAAAATTCCATAATCCCTAAATGGGGATCGTGGCAGCTAATGGGTTAATACTAAACTCTTCATTCGGACCGCGACAGTCATCGGTGACGTTTCTTGGATGCTACCAATAGACGATGGTAGTACTCAGAGAACGTGTCATGGCTGTCGCCAATGGATGGCAGTAGTACCGAAAGGGTTAAAAGAACATCTGTTTCATTGTTCGTCAATATTTCTAGATTCCAATTCGAAAATAGCCTGTCTTTACGATCGTGTTATAAACCTTAGAAATATTGATCTCATGGCTCATTTAGGTATGTCAAGGCGGAATACTCCATCTGCACCACGTAGCAATTAGTTATCTCTGATTTTTTATTACTATATGAAAACGACGGAATATTTGGAAAATATATAATGCGGAAGTAAATTGCTTCCGCAAATGTTCTTTAGGAAGTTATTTGCACACGTGTTATTCGTCAAAATAAGAAAACAATACTAATTATGTGACTAATTAAAGCTAGTTTTATCAATTCCAGTTTCAGCTAGATATTCATGAATGTTGAATCATCAGTGAAAACTGGAACTGTCGGAAAAATTTGTTTACTAAATTGTTTCAACTGTTTTCACTAGGCGGAACTAGTTCCTTCCGCGTTCAGCTGGTTAAAACTTTGATGTAACTAGATCTGACAGATTTCATCAGCTTGACTTATATATAATTTTAATGACAACAATTTTTAACGATACTTGGGACGATAAACTTATTTAGTATTCAGGAAGGATTCGAAGTTGATTAAAATATACAACCATTTCAGTAAATTAACCGCTTGGGGAAATATCTTTAGATTCAAGTCTGATGCTAAGCGTAAAGACGTTGATTAAAAGAAATTTATTACGTGTGGTTAATTTACACTTTAACTATTTACATATCGTTTTTGATTAATCATCCTGTTATTTAGTTTGAGTTATTAACAATAGGGCATATGGTCGTTTTTCCCTAGTTGCAACTAGTATTACCAGGGAGCAGGTCTCAGCTCTGACATTTCTCTGTTATTACCGATTCTTCACTAAAACCAGCTACGACGAGTTTTCACTACAATATTTCTAGGGTACACTACCATCTTCAAATATATTTTCCCTTGTCTAGGATTGTGTAACTAGCCAAAACTAGTATCGGCGACGAGCCTTTGATAAAACTAGTTTTAACCAGGTAAATCAAGTACCGGTCGACTTTTTGTTTTGATGGCAACATACATATATGTTTTTATATTTAACTGAAGTTAGTCCTTTTCATCAGAGAAATTAGCTGCTTTTTGTATTCCTTATCTTCATATTAAGACAAAACAGCCTAAACCTGTTAAGGAAATATGTACTACATGAACTTCAGCTATTTCAAGTGTAACTGTCACTGATTACCCTGTCTACTCCCGTGAAATGAATATTTGAAAAAAAAAGAAGAAATATATGGAATGCACTTTATATAATGACCAATTATAATTTCAAGGAAATACTCTTATTATATTAAAATTGCATTTCAGTAAATTAAGTTTTCAAATGTATGTTATATTTTATTAGTATAATAACTACATCTTAGTCGTTTTTCCAGTCAATTATCAATCATTAGGAAGGCTGCCGTACAAAGAACTAAATAACAAAAGAAATATACTTTGCAAAATTTATTATAAATATACTATAACTTTATAGTACCTTTATAACAGTTTTAACTGAAATTTAAAAATCCTAGTTTGTAGTATATTTAGTATCAATAAATCAAATTCTGAACCACTACGAGATTTTGAAAAACTGCTAAATAATAAGCCAAAATTTAAAACCATACTTTCATTAAATACCAATATTAATACCAAATAGAAGACAAACCATGTTACCCATAAATGTTTAAAATAGTAATAGTAAACGTGTACACGTACCCCAGGAAAAAATGTTTAGCCAAATACCATAATACAAAATTATCTGAAATTACTATATCTTTTTAAATGTGAAACTTAATAATATAACTCTAAAACTGGTGTTATGTTGAAAAATAAATAACTATTATTAAATAATATAAACTATATAAATTATTATATTATAGTATTAATATTATTATAATATAAATTATTAAATATTAAATAATAAATAATAAATGTTGAAATAATTAACAAATGTTAAATCGACTTGATAGAAATTAAAAGCGATACAAAATATTAATCTAAACTTTTGTTTATTATCGAGGAGAAAATAATGGAAGAATATTATCGAGTTCGGTTAAAAACTTTTTGCCAGGGGTAGTAATGCAATTTCACGGAGCAGTTGTACAGCGTGCTAAAAAGTAGCATGAAAGCAAACGAGTGTCACAAATTTGAAATACCCGACGACATATTTTCAAGGAGAACAAAATCGATTCCGGACATTCTGACGGTGTCCCTCGTTACTCGGTTCGACACTGCGAAGCGGTCTACCTTCGTGGACACGAATCGGCCTCTCACCGCTGTCAGCGTAATACGCTTTTTCAATAATTCGCAGCGCCCGATATTACGCACGACTGCGCTGCTATACGCTGCTATAGTAACACTGTTATTCGGGGAACAGCTGGAGAACGAAATAGATATTCGGCGCAACGGGAAATTTCTTTAGAAATTGTTAAGCACCACTATGAGCGTGCTAGTTTCTGCTTTATTGAAAATTATAGGTTATTCGCGGAGAAGAAAATAATTTAGAATGACAACGGTGTTATTAATTTTATTATTATACATAGTTGGCCAATGCAATATGATTTATTTGTGTAAATATTGTATTAATATTATTATATAGTATAATATACGTTACATAGTATTACATATGTATATTAATAATGCGAATATTATAGTACATACTATACTATAGTACATTAAATTAATATTATAGTGTTATGTAGTTTAATATAGTATAATATTTAAAAGACTATGGTATTACTAATACTAATATTATACTATGGTAATAATATAGTGTAATATATTATATTATACTCTATTTCAACAAGTATACTATAATGTACTGTTATAGTATATTAACCATACTTATAGAATCTAACGTAATATTATGGAATAAATTTATTACTATTAATACTTTACAATTAGGCTTACTAATATTAAATTTCACTATATTTCAATAAGTGTACTATAATGTATTGTTATAGTTTATTAATTATAGAGTATAATAGAATTATATAGAAGATAATTACTACAGAGTATGAATAATTATTTATATCAATTATATGCAAGTATAATGAACATAATAAGTATACAGAGCATAAAAATGATACGTGTATATGAATATTTTTGAGACGGGCTGTATATAGTTATATCGATAATCAAAGCCTCAGTGGACTTACGGGAATGCTTAATTGAAGTTATCATAATAATCAATTGGAAAGTGCTAGGGAAATACGAGCTACATTTGATTACCATATTTATGTGTACAAAGTCACTGGTAAAACACGTATACAGGGATTGAAAATTATAAACTATCGACCTCTTTTGACACTGTTTTCTTTGTTTGTAAAATCAAGTTCCAATGAATATTCATGACACTCGAATTTATTTTCTATAACCTTAATTAAATATCGACGAGTTGAATGTGGTAATAATACCTGTGGACAAGTTTAATGCAATTTAATTTTCTTAACTTTCCACTTTTTAACTTGCAAATGAGGTGACGCAATTATGACGAAAGGTAGTTTAATTGAGGTCGAAATGCAAATTTATTCGTAGCTCGATTAAACTTTGACTGAATATAATTATTTATAAGGGTTCAAGTTATTAAAATTGGTTTATTGCTTTTAATATGGTTGGACTTAAATTAATGTGGTATAAAGTCTGGTTATGGTCAATTAGGTAGAAGATATTAAATATTTCAACTTAAAATAGTGTATTAATTTCTCTTGTACTGTTTGTGTATTGCGATTTAAGATTTATATATTTTATAGCAAAAATTAAATTTGACATTTTTTATTATTAATATAATAAATAATAATATAGAGTATAGTATTATATATTATATATCACACGGAAGTTACTATAAATATATATACAACTTCATAAATACACCATTGGCCTGGGTAATAAGTAGTGTCGGATTTTCCCACTGGATGGCGTTGCTTTGTTCTCCGGTACAAGTTACGTACTTATAAGATCTTACGAATGATTATATATTATAATCAATATATTGTTCGATCAAACTTTTGCTCAATTGCCTTTTGAATTCAATAAAATTACGTACATTTATATAATACCTAATCCATATAAAAATATATATATTACATATTATAAACACGTATTAATACATACAAATATAACTCATAAAATATACAGCACAGTAATATATATATATAATTGAATTTAAAATTCACATTTGAATTTTATTTAATAATTTCAACTTTCAGTGCAATTTGTTACAAAAGTAAAAATGTTTAATACAGGTTGATACAATACCATAATAATATGGTGTTATCAAATATATGGTAACATCATAATAATAAAAACACAATATAAAACAGAATTCAAATATATTTAATATCCATAAATTGCACTTCTCTTTTATAATATTTTAATAATATTTTAATAACGCAGGAACTCTTTCACTAAAAATTATGGTATTATATTTCTTTCACTACAAATTGTAATATTATACATATTATATGTAGTATAATAAATTAATTTATTAGTAAATTACAGTATTATATTTGCTATATTATATAGTAAAATATTCCTTCTT
This sequence comes from Eufriesea mexicana, assembly GCF_001483705.2. NCBI lineage: Eukaryota > Metazoa > Arthropoda > Insecta > Hymenoptera > Apidae > Eufriesea > Eufriesea mexicana. The sequence continues at coordinate 103,171 of NW_016907992.1, forward strand.
GATGCACGCATTACTTCTGAAACACAAACTTCGGTAACTACCACGCACAACATATATCATCGGGACTATTATTTTCCTTTTCTTATCAGGTATAAATTATATCTGCCCTATTAACTACGCAACAACGTTGCTTCATCCTATCACGTACGAATCGAGTGAATCTTTCACATCAGAATTGTAGTTACATTTTTCTCTAATCGCTGTACATCGTGCCAGCCCAATTACATTCGCCATTTCGTCTTACAGGACTGTTACACATTGTGTTGCATGATCATAATCACCCGTAGATGTATTTGCAATTACCAATGAGGAGAGTTCAGTTAAACAGATTCCTTTAGCCAACAAGAATCCCGTTTCGTGTCTTCCAATTACGCAAATAAACAGGCAATTTGTAATTACACAGGGCAGGTATCCATGTTGCAAGGATCTTCATTGTTACGTACAGCCGTTCGAATGGAAAAATTCAAGATTACCAGTTGTTGACTCTTTTTCACATCAGCGTGAAAAAATAATTGAATATCGCGTGTTATGTTAGAAAAGGGTGCAAGTGTTTGGATCTCAGTTTTTCGTGGGGTTACGCCGTTGGAAATTTCTTGGCAAATCCTTTTGCACTTTAATGGCGATTGCAGAAACGCAAAACGGGGAATAATAATGGAGAATTATCTAATTTTAGTCGTGTACAAATTTCGTGATGGATGCACCTATAATTTTGTTTCGTAATGGTGATGTCTGTAACGTATTAGAATAATAAAATAATTTTTTGTTCACTATTCTGTCAATTATATATATCGTTATTATATTTGCAAATTAATTTTGTTTCTTTGTCATAATCGATGGCCCTTTGATTCCTTAATTCATCTATAAATAAATGAGATAACTATAGCTGTTTTCTTTTTGTGTATTTTTATGTTTAGAGGAATTCCGTAAATTTCGTTAAAGAAAGATAAATAAATAATCGATAAATAATAAATTTTTCTATAAAAAGGAAATAAAGATGAAATTGTCGCGTGTGGAGTAGCCAGGTTAGGTAAAATCTGTTTAGTAGACCAAATATTTAGTTAACAGTGATACAATCCAGGTTGATAATAGAGGTTTGCGAAATCATGATAATAAAGCAAGTAATGAATTACTATGTAATATCATGATATAGTGATTTTTATACTTACCAAATATTTTACCTAATAATTTTATATATTATAAGACTAACAATAAATAAAAAGTAATGAAAACATTTGTAAAATGATACAACAATTTTTCCAATCAGCATGATACATATAAAAATATGTATAACGTTACATGCTAACAAATAGAATATAAAATCTAGTATACTAGCTAGCATAGGGTATGGAATAGAAATAAAATATTAAATTTATAAATAGTAGTAAAAAATAAAAAATAGAAACAATGTTTTAATCCCGACCTATTGTTAAACCCATTAATCTTGAGCAGAAAAATGTTAATTTTAAAACTAACATTCTTCATATGCAAATTAAATAAAGTCCAATAATGAAAATAATTGAATGAAAAGATGATATAAAAATCCAATATTTCATTGAAGATTTCGTAACACGTTGATTTTAAGAATCGAATACAAATTCTCTTCCTGGAAGATTCAGATGAACCCAACGTGACCTCACGAAGTTGCAAATAAATGCCACAGGATATTTCGATGTTCAGATGTTGAAGAGCATCAACAGAACCTCTCACTGCTGCCAGTCAGGTACACTTTTTCCTCCAGAGCGCATACCGCGATTATGCAGATTCGATTTATGCACTGTTCGGACTGCTTACACCAAATAGAGGAAACGATAGTTCGACTTTATTTCGAAATCCAGCACAGACGTAATTGCGACGTAGGACGTAATGTCCCGGTATTATTCACAGCGTTAATTTTCCTACGCGATCCGCCATTTTTCAACTTCATCCGCGGGGCTATTGAGCAATCTCAAATACCCTCGTTTAAGGTCTCACTGGATTCCGGAGAACACCTCGCTCTGCTCCAGGATGATACATCGGAGTCACTGTTATTGATGAGGGATTGTGAAAATGTAATTAATAGCTTCCCAAGGATTCATACTCGCGGAGCTTAATCATTCGTGTTCCATCGGTTGAAAATAAGCTTGTCCGATCACGTAAAATACCATTAAAAGGAAAAATCGTTGAAATACCACATAATATATTAATAAATAATATATCGAAAGGAAAAATTCCCCGCGAGATCCCTAATCTAGGTATTCCTAGATTCGCTAGTTCCAAACAGAATGTTGCACTGTTGATGTTAGGATCGAAAACTTTTCTCTTTACTTTGCCCAAGTAAATGGGCATGTCCATGTCATCCTGGAAGATATGAATCAAACCAGTTACAGACAAAGGCTAATTCCATAATTACCACACGTACTCCTAAAATTGCTCGAGAACGTGCGATAAATTTCAAGCTAGGTCGGATATACGTACACTAGACCACTTGGTATATTCCGCCATGCGCAATATAAATAGCAAAAGTTCCTCAAGCATGAAATTCGTACTTCGGTGCGAACAAGAAACCAACGAATATAACTCGCGTAGCAACCTAGCATTTCATTTCCAACGGCTGATACCGGTCCTTTGATCATCAGATATATCCAAACTACGTCTGCTTCGATCCCAGGCGAGGTAGCTGAGCGTGAATAGGAAGACTTGGCGACGCGTTACGAGGGGCATCAAGCGAAAGTGCGTTCACTTCAGTCGGGATTCGTCTTTCTTTTTATCAGTACACGAGAAAACACCTTTCACGATCGAGTGGAACCATCGACAGATCCTCTTACCTCTTCTCGAACCTCTTCCTCCGCTCTCTGGCTCCTAGATAGAGCAAAGAAGACATCGTCAGCTATGGGCACAGTGTTCCTCGATCGTTCTGCCCGATTTCAGACCGGTTGCTAAAAATCTGACGAAAAAGAAGGATTCGTGCTTGGGAAATCCCTCGGAGACGCTATTTTGCAGGCCTATTTGCAGTAGTTAGCCGCGCATTCAGCCAGCCGTGCTTAAGGCTACTCTCGAGTTCGGCTGCATGCTTGACTAGGTAACGTGACGTGAAACACCGACTTTTACTTTCAGCGTCGATTCCACGCTACGTGTGTCTTATGGACAGATAAGGATAAACGAAACTAGAACGCCAAGGCACGCTGTCAGTTCTTTGTATTATTATGCTGAAAAAATTCTTAGGTAAATACAGCCTCTTGACCTGTGGCTGCGGAATGCGCTGGCGTCACACCGAGCAACGGAAGTCCTGGCTTTTTTTCTAATCGCAGGTGCGTCATTGAGATGTCGAAAAGTCGTTGCCACTGTTGTTTTGCTGTGGAGCATTTTCTCGGTTATATGGGATGGGTCTCGAACTGGATTTTAGGTTCGCTTTCTATTCGAAATGGTTTAGAAAGGACCGTGCTGCAGTAGTCAAAGATAGATAGAAAGGGTACGATGATGATCTCTCAACGGTGTTCTTCAGTTTCCTGGGAGATCTTGTTAGTGGTGGATGAAATAGTATTTTGAAGACGATTGCAAATGTGTTCCAAAATATTGGGTTTTGAAATAAATATTTAAAAACACTTTAGACTTGCAAATAGAGGGTAACAGAGTAGACAAATGCAAAATGAAAGGTTCCAAAGAAGCTTAGAATATATTTTGGAATATAATTTTTTGAATGAAATGTTGGAAGACACTATTAGCAAACTGAGAATAATAGAATGGACAAATATGAGAGAAAATATTTTGAATAGGATTAGATACATATGTTAGTGGTGGATGAAATATCAATAACAATAAGAACAATCCTTTATTTAATTACAAAAAATAATCAAACAAAAATATTAAGTATAAATCTAATTAATTTCTCGCAATCTCATACTCACACATAATTTCACTATTACTACTTAAGTACAACTGACCTATGCCCAATCTCTTTGGTTTGTTCTTTCTAATTTCATACGTTATATGAACATACACAATTCACACAACACCTCGATCATTACACGCATCCTCATTTATCACAGTAACCTGAATTCATTAGATATTAGCATCCCATGCATACTTGTCCCACTCATCCCTTTCTTGCAGACATCGCTCCTTTATTATATCAACACATACATATTTAAAATCTATGTTAACCATTACCGTAGCAATCTGAAATACTGTGTTCTGAAATAAATTACTGAAGATACCTACGACTTGCAAACAGATGATAACAGACTAGACAGTCAGACTAGGAAGAGTCTTTAAAATATTGTCTTTTGTAATTAATATTTAAAATCATCAAGTAAAGAATACCTGAAAAGATACTTAAAATTAGCAAATAAAGGTTAAGGAAATAAATACACGAAAGAAAGAAATTTTTTAGGGCGACCTGGAATATGCTTTGATATATTGCATTTCTAAGTCCTTGAAGACACTTGATAGAGTAGACTTACAACTCGTCAGTCAACAATACCCAGTTTATTAATTCTAACTGTTTCCTTTAATTAATCTTTGTGACATCGAAAGTTTTCATTGCCACAAAGCTATGAATGGCTAATCCAAACAATGATTAATGTACTAATTGATTCGCACATATACGTATTTACTAAATTTCCTGGTTACGTAATTCGTTCACTGCACAAATCGATTAACTCCACTTTTTGAAAAATCTTAAATTTAAGTGTCAAAGCACTTGGTATAGTCATAACTTTTTATATTTATAATAACTGTCCCTGATAATTAAGATTGACATCATTAAACGACAAAAAGTTTTTGGCCACGAAATAATAAATAATTTATTTCAGAGATCACTTTGATTAACTCCGTACTCTAATGTAAATCGTTGCAATAATGCAACTCGAATGCACTAGCTAGCCATGAATGATAACGGTGAATTTTTTAGTGTCGTCTTATCAGAATTTAAGTAAAATTTAGTAAAATTTAAATTTATTACTTTCCTCACTTGCCAAATCGATTAACTCTTCCAGTAACATAAAAATGATAACATTATTAACGATTACCTTTTGGCTATTTTTTCTTATAAATTTTATATACCGTTAGATGAAAGTTACATTTGTATTTATGCATTCTACGATATTTATTTCGATTTAAATTATAAAGGGAATTTTAAAAAAACAATGTACATTATTTCACTGCATTTCTCCACTTTTTGTTTTATGGAGTGAATCAATTTGTGCAGTGACGGCTCATGTATTCAAAAATCAATGTAACCATTGCCACAGATCTTTGTGGATAGAAATGGACACCAATATCTTCTACGTTCTTTAACAGTTAACACAGTAGTATATTTAGATAGAAATATTTAAATAATGAAAACAACTCGCAATAAACTATTTTAAACAAAAATTTGATTGACACTTTCTAGAAAATTCTTCTCTCTCTCACACACTCTTATTAACCGTTACATACCCATGTACCCTCTTTGACGATTCTCATATACCTGTTTTATTCTGGCACATTCTTCTAAACATTTTTTCAAACACCATTAATTTAAACATGTAGGCAATTATATGTATATAATTGGTATACTAAGCTTCCGTATTTGGAGTGGGGAGAGCGATGTGTACATATATGAAGATTTTCGGCAATAAGTCAATACTCAGTCCTCAGTCCTCGTTAGTTGAGTCAGTCGCGTTAGTTGCGAATAGAACAAGGTATATAGAGCGTTTGTACAATAAGAACCAAATTGTTAGTAATAAAGTATTAGTAATAATATAGATAAAAATGCAGTATCATTTAATTCCAACGATACTAGACTGCACTCGCACATATTATATTTATATCATCGCAAATGGGTTTCACTTATTCAACATCATTCGCATTCACACATATAAAACCAACACTAACAAGCTTTGAGAAGTACAGGAAGGGATATAGTAGATAGAGGTTTAGATGTTATGTGGAAGGAAGTATAGTAATATGACAGTATATAGAAAAATGGTCGTGCGGAAATGGTAAATAAATAAAACTCACGGTTTCTTGTTATTTTATTCGAAAGTTATAAATAGTTAAAATATATCAGCAGGA